>NC_056746.1:1354955311-1355182811 GCF_019279795.1 Protopterus annectens | reverse complement strand
GCGTGGTGATGCAGCGGTTAGCATTGCCGCCTCACAGCAAGAGGTTCTCCGGTTCGATTCTCGGCTGAAGTGCCTTCTGTATGGAGTCTGCATGTCCTCCCCATAGTCAAGTGACATTTAAAGACATGCAGGTATGTGCGTACATGAATGGGTGTGCCTTCTTTGAAGGTTGGGCACCGTAAAAATCCACTGCCAATCATTAGCAGACCTAAGTTCCACTGTGGCAACCCCTAACCAAGAAAAGCCAAAAGACATTACTTTTATATACAGTATATATGCAGTATTACAATGTGTGTATATTTTATTGATGATTTTCTGTTATGGAGTGGTGACAAGGAAATGCTGAAAATATTTACTACTTGCGTTAGTAATGAAACCTCCTTTTTGTTATTTAATGAAATAACTTGCATGTTTCACTACAATTTCTGGATGATCTAATTTTAAAAATATTTTTGCTCAGGCTTTTGTAACTAGAGTTGTTTTTCGGGAAAGAATTTAAAGTAATATTTTTAGCATCATGGCAGTGGGCACCCCAATAAATACAAAATTAAATGTGGCATGCCATTAAGATACTTTCCTTGAATTCTTTTGAGATATTTTAGTTAAATGCATGGAATAGTAAGGGATGTTGATGAAAAGGTCAATGTTGCATCTATACCCATTATGGATCTATGATATAGGCAAGACATAGGTAGTCATAATCTGTGTGTATATTTCAGTGTTGATGCTGGAATGGTTAAATCTGTATTAAAAAACAACTGGATTTTAGTAACATATATTTAAACTTTATCTAAGCCCACAGGTCCTAGTCCAATCTTTTATAGCAAGACAAGTGTTTATTAAAAAAGTGGAGGGATAAAAGGAATATTCTGCTTTTATTGCCATACAAAACTAGAGGAACATTTAGCTGTGTAGGATGTAAAGCCTGTTAATTATATGGCAAACATTCCATATTGTGCGAATCATAGTATTTGTCGGACACATGGGGCAAAGAATGGATATATGTGCTCAATCACCAAAGTCATTTATCTGGCTACTTGGAACACATTTATAGGGTTTTAAATGGAAAGTGCAGATACAAAATTAATAGCAGAACAAAGTTATATTATTATTCTCTTAAATAAACGGAAGAGTATGATACCTTATACTTGCATTCAGTGAAATGTTGTAATCATAAAGAAGTTTTCTTTTTTCTTAGGAATTAATAGTACATAACAAAGAAATATTTTGGTAGTTGAAACTCGCTGCCAGTATAACCCTTGTTTAATGAAATTATTACCAACAAACTTATTTTTTAAAGGCAAGAAGGCTAAAATGAATAGTAGGGCAAGTTTTTTTTTAAATAATTGATTGATTAACTGAATAATGGCTTACTGAATACTAGTTATAATATGTTTTGTGATGTTCATTATTCTGGTATGCCTTGTGATACTGTGGAAGATGAAAGTACTTACTTTTTTTTAAACAATCTGTGATATAGTCCGTCTTTGGAGATTTTTTTTTATTTGTGTTATATATGAATATGCATTTATTGATTTCTGCAGCAGATTCACTGGGACTGCAGAACCTGCCTTGCCACCCCAGATTTTAACTCCAACCCAGATTTGGGCTGATGAGTAGATCAAGACCCCCATCCATTCAAGGTTGATGCATACAATGGGCCTGCAGCATTTCACCCAAGCCTGTGCATGTGGCTCAAAGAAAGTCCCACACCCATTATAGATAGCACTTTCTACTCACCCCATCCCCAACCAGAAATGAGATGAGAAAGTATGC
This sequence comes from Protopterus annectens, assembly GCF_019279795.1. Taxonomy (NCBI): domain Eukaryota; kingdom Metazoa; phylum Chordata; order Ceratodontiformes; family Protopteridae; genus Protopterus; species Protopterus annectens. The sequence goes on along the minus strand of NC_056746.1, from coordinate 1,355,181,035 downwards.
CCAAGCATACCCCCTCCTCCTTCTCCTCAGCAGGGGAATACCTGTCCACTCTGCTATGCCATCACCTGTCCACTCTGCCCATGCCATCAAGCATCTAAGCCGCTAATCAAACTTAGATCAAATGGGCAGTAGTCTGGACAGTATCCTCTTTGTGTCACGAGCATTAATGTGAAATTTCTAAAGAATAAGGAATGTGAAACTATAATTATAATTTGTGACAGTATTTAGTGTTTGTTGTCCTCAAAGATTTGTCACAAAGTAACATCATTTGTGGGTGAGAGGGGCTCATTCATAGAAAAAAGTCGGAATCTTTTGAGAGGTATGCATACCACAGATGACAGGTCCCTGAGTACACCGAGGAGGACTATGAGAAGCTGGTCATCCTATTGAATCCTGTACAAAGGCTCCAGTAAAGCATCTTGAACTGGTTTCTCACGGCTTATTAATTACAAATATGGCAGACATTTAGTCTGCTGTGATTATAATTCTGTAGTAGTCCAATAGGGCATTCAAACTATATTCAACAGACATCAAGTCTTGTCATGATGTTTTTGAAGGGGGCACATCCTGCAGCTCCTCGTGTGAGAAATGCACCCCTAGACACCCAATATCTAAGTATGCACTCAGATGTTGCAGCACCTCAGGAAAGATTGCCAAGTTGTTATTCTTTTCTTTGAGCTGGTGCAACCGTAGAACTAATATAGTTAGATGTTATAGTATTGTATTAGAAGCCATATATGAGTGGGCAAAAGAGCACAGCCCCTGCGATAAAATGTTCTTTAATTTTTGTTCTTTATTTTTGTTGTTGATTACCACCATGATGTGTTAGTTGATGTGTTAGGTTGATTTGATTACAAAGTTGGGCTTTGGTATGTCTACATTTAACTTAATCAAGTGGATCTTTTCCTGGAGCTTTAGATATAGAAAAATGTCACTTTTTAAAAAAAAAAGAGATTACATCTTATTTTGGTTGTAAACCCAAACCTCTAGGGTTTTGGCTGGGATCACTACAGAAAATTACACTGACTGTTTTAGTGTAGTGGATAGTGCTGCATTTACTAACTCCACCAAAGTCATTTATCATGTGACCCCTCCACTAATGCCCTTTACATACATAAAGTCCCAGAGTCAAAGCTCATTTACCCTTTATTCCTCTTTATTCCTCTAGCTAATTTGTTGGTTCATCTCTGAAAAAGCTGCAGTAGTCATAAATCCCTTGGGGTGTAACTTCAGGCACAAATGTTCAAACAAGGGATCTCTAAGTTTTTGTGTACCCCAGAATATTATCTTAATTTCAAGTTACAGCAATCATGAAGTTAGTATACATAAGTAAAACAGGTGGGGAGAAAGCATTCACTTGTCTAGAGTACAGGCTGGTGAAGGTGAAGCTCTCTTCATTAAGTCTACAGAGCAGCTCCCTGCAGAAATGCTTCAGTGATATTGCAGTGATTTTTGCTAGTCAATATAATATTCTCTGTTCACAGTTTTGTTTACAAAGTTGCAAGAACTGCAGTTACTTGTGCTTCTTTTATGGAGCCAGAACACCATGCATCTGATGGAGTGTTATGACAACTATGTATAGTGGCTATAGATAAGATGGATAGATTTGCTTCAGAATGAACCTTAAAGGGTTTATCATCTCTGAAATACAGCACTGCCTGGTGCCACTGGACAGAGAAGCAATAAATTCAAAGCTTTTTATGCAGAGCTTACACTGCTTGGGGATCAGTAAACCACAAATGATGGGTTCTGCAGTTTTGTGTTGTTGGATCCATATCTTAGTATCTTGTGTATCTTAGAATGAGGGCTCAGTTTTCCTACTAAGAATCCTTCCCTGGCATATTCAGTACAGCTGCCAGTTTGGCACCAGCTCTGAAGATGCAGAGTCTATGATCTTTGGATATTTATTACCATATTCCTGACTCGTTAAAATAAATACATGTGATTTCAGTCATTGATAATACATTGTAATGAGAAAACATATAACATTCAAATGATGGTTAATTCATTAATTAGTTAGTTCAGTTTTCAAGACTAAACTTCTTGAATGACCTGCCATCATGACATTTACCATGAGGCGATAGTCACATGACCACACTTCTACTTATGATCTGAGGCTATTACGTGGTAGTTGGCAGAGTACAGAAGAACTGTATTATTTATGTACTGAATAATTTTGTAGGTTATTGCACTGGTCAAGCATTGGGCCAAAACTTAGAGAGAGCAGTACAGAGCCAACGCCTGCATAACCTTTATCTTAGTGATGAATGCGCTTGAAATAGCTATGTCGAATTTAAACTTAAACTTTCTGTTTGCTAAGTTACTGTAGTTATGGAAACACTTCAGAATGCAGGGGAAAACTTAAACTGAATCAGAATCTTTGTGATCCCTGAATGACTTATTGTATCAATGATTTTGTATATAATAATAAATGAGATGGATGCAACCTGTCATAAAGTGTGTCAAGGTTAACAGGGCTACGTTTACAGAATATCTTTCAAAATATGTTGTGATTTGGGAAGAAGGCTGACACACACACACACACACACACACACACACACACACACACACACACACACACACACACACACACACACACACACACACACACACACACACACATACACACACACACACACACACACACACACACACACACACACACACACACACACACACACACACACACACACATTGTTTTTGAATGATCCATACAGCATATATTATCTGGGTTAGACTGAGGTACCACCCTTTTGGAGGGAGGTAATGTGCGCCTCCTTCAGTCTGAAAGACAGCGCCTTCCTTTATCTAGCTAGCTATATGATATATAACTAGAATGGTTAGATAGTACAGGTTCATTTTTACAAATTTAAGGGAAAATGTCAAATCTAAATTACCCATATTGTTTTATTTTAAGAGTTTTGTACTATAAATAGGAAAACCTGGTGTAGTTTCAAATGACAATGTGGCTGGGATCTTGACTTGATATTGGAGGAATAGCTGGACTGGATATTGAAGGCATGGTTATTTCAAACTAGCTTCTTAATAGCTCTGTGATTGATTTATCATCTGCATTTACAGATGGTGAAGGGCTGATGCTGTTACATGGTGTCAGTATTTTATCTACTGAATGACAGAAATCTTTGGCTGAGCTGTTTGATGGTTTATATTATTAATATATCCATTTTTACATTTTTGCTTTTGAACTTACATCCATTTCATAGAGAGTTGTAGAGTTCTTTGCCTGTAAATTTATTTTGGTAAATTTCTTCCATGTGTTGTGTATGTTAGTAGTAGTGTTTTATAGTTCTTGTGTCGTACCAGAATTGCTGTGGATTCTTTTACTCTGAGTGATGTCAGTATAATTAGGCTAATTAAAATGTAATTTATTGCTGAAAAAAAATACTTGCTTCATCCATGAAGGAAGCTTATTTAGAGTCTTGCCTTTTAATTGGCTGAAGTAAACTTGCATTAATGCTTTCAAAGCTGCACACTGTTGATGTTTCTGGTTTTATCTTATTTCAAACAATGTAAGTGGGATATTTATTGCTGATGGTCTCTGTAAGGATACTAGTGTCCAGTCTAAAATATAAGATTTCTTGATGGTCTTATCAACTCAGGTTGATGGGATATTAACCTGGTAAAACACTGCCATAATAGTTATACCCATCTTATTTAGTGATTTGAAAGTTAAAAGTATATAACTAATGCACACAACTTCAGAGTCTGCATAGTGGAGAAACCTGTTCAATGCATCTGTGAGAAGTGATGGAGGTTCTTTCGAGGAATATAGGAAGGCAGCAATACAAAGTATTTGTATGGTACACTTTGCATAGTTATAACTATTGTCTATTTAAATACTGGGGTATTGATTGTCACATAAGGTACAATTTATTTAGCCTTTTGCAAGTACAGTAACATCATCTGTACCTTTGTGGAATCTTTTGTAATATTATATCCTGTGGGTACAAATTTGTCATTCTTGATAATGAAAACTTTGCTATGTCTTATTCATCAGTTCGGATTCAGTGTACTTTCAAGATTAAAACACTTAACTGGATTATAATTAATAAAATCTCATTTTATGACACTTTGTTTACTTAAGTTTTATATTTAATGAATTTTTCAATGAAACTAAGATATGCGGGTTGCAATGACTGACAAAAACTTACAGTTGATCATGTTTGTTCTGTAAACTTTATATGTTGAGAGTTATAATGTATTAGGTCTTTGGTGTGTTTTCAGTATAGCTCATTGGGTGAGATGGTTTTAGGCTTGGTTGAAACTCATGCATGTTAATGGATAGACGACATTCTGGAGAAATACTGGGTAGAGAGGAAGGCTAAGACACATATCATTTAGCAACAGTTCTAGCAGATTCTGAATATACAATCATCAAATTTCAGCATCGTTTGTTTTTTCTTTGATATTTTGGGTTGATGCACTGAACATTCTCTTTTTAACTTTGAAGGGTTTACTATTACACTTACATGCTAAAAGCACTAAATGGGCATATATAAATATACATCTATCTATATATATATATATATATATATATATATAAACATATATATATATATATATATATATATATATATATATATATATACAGGGATTTGTTATGATACAGGGTGGTGGTTGTCATAGTGACAATGTTATTGGTAGCAGTAATAATATCCTAAGGTGAGTCTCTGTCATTATTTTGTTGACACTGTATTAATCCAGTATAAAAGGTAGGCACCTGTGAGGTTTGGCTTCTCCATAGTAATATGTGCTAACCATATCCCTAACTATAACCTTAACCCTAACCCTGCACCTGTCCCCAGCTCTAACCCTACGCCGTACCTTAAAAAAATCATTCCATAACACTGCCAATACACAAGACAGACTTAGATACACAGACATGCACCAATATACACTATGAGAAATCACATCTAACCACCTAACCAGCCTCTACCCTAACCCTAAGCACATCACACACAAACACACACACACACACACGCACACACACACACACACACACACACACACACACACACACACACACACACACACACACACACACACACAAACACACACACAAAGTAAACTGCCCTTACTTAACCCTTACACTAACCCTAACACCCAAATAGAAGCAGAAACACTCCCAACTCATCACAAACCCCACTTACTTGATAACTGTATCGACAGTTTAATATAACACTTCAGTGCAAATGTGGCATTAAAATCTGTCATAACAACATTTTAACCTAACTATATAAACCATTATTTAAGTCTGAAAACAATTTCAGTTATGACTCCGTTAAAACTTAGTTTCATAAGCACAGAATATCATGCATTAGGCATCTATGACTAGCATTTGAAATGACCATACCCCTACTTCTTTCTTTATTTCATTGTCTCAGAAATATACTTACAGTGAAGGGAGCACCATTAGTATGCTCAAATATCAGTTAAATGGCATCCTGGTTCAGAACTACTATAGTCCATGACCCACTCCTAACAATGCTTAGAAGCATGCTTAACAATTATTAAGCAGTCCCTATGCAGTTAAAATCCTGTCTGGTGCTACATTAACACTGAACCAAGATGTTAACTGACTGATATTTCAGTGTAAACAACACCACCAGAACATGAAACGGGTTACTTTTAACTCTTTTTCTGTAAGCTGTCTATACAACACTAACTAAAAATGTATTTGGAAACCAGTTGCTTCCCTTGCGCAGGGAATAGTAAAGACATAAACAGTCCCAATTGCATTGCTGGCTTTCAAAACTCAAAACACTTCCCATTTTTTTTTTCATAATTTAGTATTTCTGTAGCTAGTAGTACATGGAAGAGACAAATCTCCATGTGCTACAACTAATTATAATCAGATCTCTGATTGTAATTAAAATTATGTTTTCTTGAGATGATTGCCAAGCTTTGCTCTTGAGGTGAATTTCTTGGCGTCCCAAACACATAATAACCAAGTTACGATCTGTGACCTGATCATAATCCTCTATATCAGTTATTACCCACCCCAGTGAATAAAAATATCAAGCAGCAGTATAATTCTTCACCTATAATCAAATACATTGCATTTCAACTTATTTCATTGCTGCATACACTCAGAAAGCCACATTTGACCTGTAACCTAATGAAAACCATTAAGACTATGAGCTGTTAAGGAATTAATTGCTGTAGTCCATGGATTGAGTCCTACAGCCTGCTTTTGTGGACTACCTAACTTTAAGTAAGTCATTTAACCAGGCAGCACTATAGAGCAATTGGAAAACTGTGATAGGCAACTTAATGATCTCCTACATAAGATGATGTCAAAATAGAAACATATTCAAAGCCATATCATTCTTTCAAACCTCAAGAAAATGCAATCAACCAATCAGCTTGTATCATTTAAAACAGATGTGCAAGATATATGTTTGCAACCAAGTTAACCATAACTATCATTAACATCTCCTCACACATATTTTTGCATCATTTAAGAACAGGCAGCTATCCATCAGGCCAATAACAGTCATGTGGTATAGTGCCTCTCAAATCATCATGTTTTGGCCATATATAGAAATACAGTGTTCTTATTTTATTTCTTTTTGCTTAACTTATCCCTCATAATGTCCAATGTTAATGTCCTGCCACCATAAAAAGTCCCTCATTAATTAAAGACTCATAACCCATTAAATTGAACACATCAATTTAACCAGTGCATAGCTGTTTTAAACATCCTGAACCATCACAATGTAGCCATGTTTCACAAAACCTCTTCCTCCATTCTGATTAAGATGTTCCTTTCATTCCAGTTTTACTTCTATGGAAGTTGCAAAGTTTGCTTATTAAAGAATCACACATAATCCATTTCATCCTCTCCTGTAAGGTAAGTGCAAAGGTAGTTCTGTTATCATGACTTTTGACTGTTCCGTAGTAGTATTAATATGCCATCTGCCAAATGCACCCTCAGTACACCTGGAAAAGTCCATAAATAGTTTAAATTTTACCTTTTACATTATCTGACTCCCTCAACAAACTGCATTTGCATTTGTTGCTTTAATGTAAATTTCAAATGGTTGTGTTCCACATAAACAGGATGTCCAGCTGTAATAAATTGCTTTCTTAGTTGCCAAAGAGGTCAGAAAAAAACTTTTTCTTTTCAAAACCAATACTGACTGGACTGAAATTAATATTGATTTCTTATACTTTCTTGGATAACTAGTTAGTGGCAGTTAAACCACTTTCTTTACATGTGAGATATTCTTTGTATAACCAGTTCACTGCACCATCTTTTTTAACTTAATCAAACATAGCTATTCATTTTGTTTGTTCTTACACACAAACCCTTTGGGTTTATCCACCACTAGAACCAGCTAGTGCCACACAAATTCCAGATGTCCAACAGATTTTTGTTCTTTTTCTCTGATGTCGTTGGCATTCTGTTTGACCAGCATCAGGGTAGCATGTTTGCGCAAAAAAGTCATGGTCCTCAACTTCAGGCTTTTCCAGACATCTTACATATCAATTAACTATAGGATCGACTGCACTAGTATTCAGTAGAAACTGTGTTTAATTTCAAAACCAGCTGAGCACTTTTGTCTCAGTTATTAAAAATTCAGTTGCTTCATCTGTTAGCATCATCATCACAAGTTTTTACTTGGTGTAGGACACCTTACACAACATCAATAACCATGCCCTACTCCAAAGTAAAGTTTTCTATACTTTTTCCATTATTCAGTAATTGCTTGATGGACATTACAAGTATCAACAAATGTGCCTAAAATGAAATGCTTTAACTCAAAAAGGAGACGTTCATATGTGGAGTGACATGAAAAATGGCTAAAGTTCTATTCAGTACAATTTCTTAAATACTAAACAGGTTTCTACAGTTGACAAATCAGAAGTAGATATACAATAAATACTTTCAGTTTCCCCCACTTTTCATTTATCATTTATATCCATTAATTCTTTAGAATTCTTTTCATAATAAATTCTCCTTCCAGCCACACTGGTTCTACGCTGTAGAAGGCTAAAGCCCTGACAACAATCCAGACAACCCATGTTCCTTTAATAGCATGAGAGACATAGGAGTTGTGTGAAGAATAATGTCTGAAACTTGCCCATCCTGTAGGGAGGGTGGCAGATTATCTTTTTACTTTGCTAATGTCTGTCATGGGTTAGGTGCATGACTGCTGCTCTAAGGGCCTAAGTGGCTTCATGTTGCAGCAGAAGGGAATTGCATTGATAGGAACATGGCTCATGAGGTTTCATGGATGCACCCTCTAAAAGCAACTATTGCAGAAACCACCTGTCTCTGATGTGATGGAGTTTTGTCTTGGGGTTTCCTGATCCCCAGCATAAGAATGATGGCGTGATGGCTTCCATACCCGACTTACTCTGTTCTCACATCAAAGGAATGAATGGCCATAGGGATTCATTGTTGGGAGCTGAATGAGTGTATAGAGGGTCTGGGGGACAGGCCTCAGTGGTCAATAATGGAAACTGTTTAAAAAATGGCTTGTAGAAACTTTTCACATTTATTCAGTACCTGGATGGGCAATATTGCATTCGTATCATCTCATGTCGCTGTTGCATCTCATTCTTCTTAATTTTAGTTTTCTTTCCTTTTGATTTCTCCTGAATGGCATTCTTAGCTGATGTATCTTTATTTCATTTCTTTTGTTCATGACACCATCAGAGATTAATTACCCCTCACCCTAAAGTACTTTGTCTTCTGCTTGTGAACCCATTTTGTATTATTTTACAATTTTTCAGGTGCTCTCCTTGCCACAGTTTCAAGCCTTTCACTTCTGCTGTCACTCCAATGTCTTGCATTCTACTCTTCTCCATTTGAAAAGAGCTGATAATTGATTTTTTTTCTTATCCTCTTATCATGCACCTTTAATCCACATTTCATCCTAACCACTCCTAGCACTATAGATTTATACAATATTTTCCTACCTCCTTTATGACCTTCCAGTCTTCATTTACTGCATTTCCATTTCTACCCCTCCTTACCCTCTATGACTGCAATCCTCTATTTCTCATTTAGTTTTTCATTTACCTGCCCCCACCTACCCTGTTTTAGTTTCCTCCTTATCCTCACTCCTTGCCCCTCTTTATCCTCACTCCTTGCCTTGTTTTACTTTCCTCCTTATCCTCACTCCTTGCCATGTTTTACTTTCCTCCTTATCCTCACTCCTTGCCATGTTTTACTTTCCTCCTTATCCTCACTCCTTGCCATGTTTTACTTTCCTCCTTATCCTCACTTCTTGCCATGTTTTCCTTTCCTCCTTATCCTCACTTCTTGCCCTGTTTTATTTTCCTCATGATCCTCACTCCTTGCCATGCTTTACTTTCCTCATGATCCTCACTCATTGCCCTGTTTTACTTTCCTCCTTATCCTCAGTCCTTGCCCCTCCTTATCCTTACTTCTTGCATGTTTTACTTTCCTAATTATCCTCACTCCTCGCCCTGTTTTACTTTCTTCCTTATCCTCACTCCTTGCCATGTTTTACTTTCCTCCTTATCCTCACTTCTTGCCTCTCCTTATCCTCACTGCTTGCCCTGTTTTACTTTCCTCCTTATCCTCACTCCTTGCCATGTTTTACTTTCCTGTTTGTCCTCACTCCTTGCCCTGTTTTACTTTCCTCCTTATCCTCACTCCTTGCCCTGTTTTACTTTCCTCCTTATCCTCACAACTTGCCATGTTTTACTTTCCTCCTCATCCTCACTCCTTGCCCCTCCTTATCCTCACTCCTTGCCCTGTTTTACTTTCCTCCTTATCCTCACTCCTTGCCATGTTTTACTGTCATCCTTATCCTCACTCCTTGTCCTGTTTTACTTTCCTCCTTATCCTCACTCCTCGCCCCTCCTTATCCTCACTCCATGCCATGTTTTACTTTCCTCCTTATCCTCACAACTTGCCCCTCCTTATCCTCACTCCTTGCCCTGTTTTACTTTCCTCCTTATCCTCACTCCTTGCCATGTTTTACTTTCCTCCTTATCCTCAATCCTTGCCTCTCCTTGTCCTCACTCCTTGCCCTGTTTTTCTTTCCTCCTTATCCTCACTCCTTGCCCTGTCTTACTTTCCTCATGATCCTCACTCCTTGCCATGCTTTACTTTCCTCATGATCCTCACTTGTTGCCCTGTTTTACTTTCTTCCTTATCCTCACTCCTTACCCCTCCTTATCCTCACTCATTGCCCTGTTTTACTTTCCTCCTTATCCTCACTCCTTGCTTCTCCTTATCCTCACTCCTTGCCCTGTTTTACTTTCCTCCTTATCCTCACTCCTTGCCATGTTTTACTTTCCTCCTTGTCCTCACTCATTGCCCTGTTTTGCTTTCCTCCTTATCATTACTCCTTGCCCCTCCTTATCCTCACTCCTTGCCCTGTTTTACTTTCCTCCTTATCCTCACTCCTTGCAATGTTTTACTTTCCGCCTTATCCTCACTCCTTGCCCTGCTTTACTTTTCCCCTTATCCTCACTCCTTGCCATATTTTACTTTCCTCCTTATCCTCACTCCTTGCTCTGTTTTACTTTCCTCCTTATCCTCATTCCTTGCCATGTTTTACTTTCCTCCTTATCCTCACTCCATGCCATGTTTTACTGTCATCCTTATCCTCACTCCTTGCCCTGTTTTACTTTCCTCCTTATCCTCACTCCTTGCCCTGTTTTACTTTCCTCCTTATCCTCACTCCTTGCCCTGTTTTAATTTCCTCCTTATCCTCACTCCTTGCCCCTCTTTATCCTCACTCCTTGCCATGATTTATTTTCCTCTTTATCCTCACTCCTTGCCCCTCCTTATCCTCACTCTCTGTCCCTCTTTATCCTTACTCCTTGCCCTGTTTTACTTTCCTCCTTATCCTCACTCCTTGCAATGTTTTAATTTCCTCCGTATCCTCTCTCCTTGCCCTGTTTTACTTTCCTCCTTATCCTCACTCCTTGCCCTGTTTTACTTTCCTCCTTATCCTCACTCCTTGCCCTGTTTTACTTTCCTCCTTATCCTCGATCCTTGCCCCTCCTTATCCTCACTCCTTGCCCTATTTTACTTTCCTCCTTATCCTCACTCCTTGCCCTGCTTTACGTTCCCCCTTATCCTCACTCCTTGCCATATTTTACTTTCCTCCTTATCCTCACTCTTTGCCCTGTTTTACTTTCCTCCTTATCCTCACTCCTTGCCATGTTTTACTTTCCTCCTTATCCTCACTCCTTGCCATGTTTTAATTTCCTCCTTATCCTCACTCCTTGCCATGTTTTACTGTCATCCTTATCCTCACTCCTTGCCCTGTTTTACTTTCCTCCTTATCCTCACTCCTTGCCCCTCCTTATCCTTCACTCCATGCCATGTTTTACTTTCCTCCTTATCTCACAACTTGCCCGTCCTTATCCTCACTCCTTGCCCTGTTTTACTTTCCTCCTTATCCTCAATCCTTGCCATGTTTTACTTTCCTCCTTAACCTCACTCCTTGCCCTCACTCCTTGTCCTGTTTTCCTTTCCTCATGATCCTCACTCCTTGCCATGCTTTACTTTCCTCATGATCCTCACTTGTTGCCTTGTTTTACTTTCCTCCTTATCCTCACTCCTTTCCCCTCCTTATCCTCACTTCTTGCCATGTTTTACTTTCCTCCTTATCCTCACTCCTTGTCCTGTTTTACTTCTCTCCTTATCCTCGCTCCTTGCTTCTCCTTATCCTCACTCCTTGCCCTGTTTTACTTTCCTCCTTGTCATCACTCCTTGCCCTGTTTTACTTTCCTCCTTATCCTCACTCCTTGCCCTGTTTTACTTCCCTCCTTATCCTCACTCCTTGCCCTGTTTTACTTTCCTCCTTATCCTCACTCCTTGCCCTGTTTTACTTTCCTCCTTATCCTCACTCCTTGCCCCTCCTTATCCTCACTCCTTGCCATAGGTTCATAGGTTCATAGGTTCATACTAGGCTATCTGCCCTGGGGCAATTATAAGCCTAGCCCGATTCTGTATGGCTTACGCCACCCCTTGATTTGAGTATAATGTGCCCTTTTTAAGGTTTAGTTTACTGTGCCTCTGTCTAATAGTGACACGGGAGTAATCCCTGGGACAAACCTACGATCCCCCATCCACCTATCGAGTTTCTTCTTGAAGAGATTCAGTGAGGTGCTCTGCCTCACATGAACTGGAATTATATTCCAGAGTGAAGGGAGTCTCTGGGTTATGAACCTGTTCCTCCAACAAGTTCTATTTATTTCTGTGCTGAGGTTCAAGTCCCTCGAGCGTGTGGCTCTAAGGGATTTAGATTTACTGAGGTGGAGCATGTCCATTAATTCTGGATTTGACATAGCTTTGTATGTCAGGCATAGATCGCCTCGAAGTAGGTGGTATGCAACTGAGTAGAGCTGGAGTTTTTTTAACCGAGCAGCATATGGCATCTGTTTGAGACCCTTGATCCTCTTGGTGAGATACTTTTGGGGTCTTTCTAATTGCTGCAGGTGTCGGGTAAGGTACATCCCAAAAGGGGCATTGTATTCTATGATGGGCCTGATGAGGGATGAATAAAGGGGCACAATTACCTCTCTTGTTCTAGATGTGAAACCCTTCGTGATGAGGTGGGCTATGTAGAAGGTCTTTCTAACCACTTTGGCAATGTGGTTTTCAAAGGAGAGATTGCTATCAACTTGGGTCCCCAGGTCCCTAATAACTTTCTCTGTACTTAATGGGTTTCCGCCTATGTGGTAATTTGTGGGCACATTGTTTTTGCCAAAGGGTATGACTATACATTTTTTGGCATTTAGCTTTAAACCATGGCACTGGCACCAGTTATCTGTCCCTGTGAGACCTTTTTGAAGGTTATTTGTGTCAGCTGGAGAGTCGATTATGGCACCCAGTTTGCAGTCGTCTGCAAACTTGGTGAGCCATAGTCCTCCCATGTTTGCCAGTACCTCGGAAAAGTATATACCGAACAAGAGTGGTCCCAGGACAGAACCCTGTGGGATGCCACTTGTGACGGGTTTTGAGTCTGACATGGCTCCAGCAACTCTCACTCTGTGGGTTCTGTCTTTGAGCCAGTTTGCGACCCATCTTGTGACATAGGGGTTTATATTTAAGCTGGATAGCTTATCTATGATGCCCGAGTGGGGTATTGTGTCAAATGCCTTTGCAAGGTCCAGATAGGCTGTGTGGACTACCTTCCCTTCATCTATGGCTTTGGTGACTGTTTCGAAAAAGTCAACCAGGTTCAAAAGTCAGGATCTGCCCTTGACAAAGCCGAACTGGGTAGAATCTAGTGTCTGTAGGTCCCCAATGTCTTTGTTTATGAGCTCCATGATGATCCTCTCCATAGCCTTGCAGACTAAGCTAGTCAGGCTTATGGGGCGATAGTTTCCAGGGTCCATAGAGGCTCCACCTTTGTGGAGTGGGACCACTGTTGCTGTACGCCATTCTGTGGGCACATATCCTGTAGTGAGGCTGAGATTGTATAGCTGTTTTATTTGAGGGATTAGTTCATCTTGGAGTTCATGTAGGACGCAACCTGGGATGCCATCTGGTCCCATGGAAGCAGTGTTTTTTGCTTTGGAGAGGGCAGCCTTCACCTGAGCATCAGAGATGTTTGAGAGGCAGCCCTCTGCCGGGATAGATACTTGCTCTTTTGGGGGGGAGGGGGTGGAGAAGTTTGCACTGAACCTGTTTGCCAGGATATTGGCGATGTCTGTGGGTTCAGTGTATTTTTTGTCGTTTAGAATCAACTCAGAAAAAGTGTGGGAGTTGCATCCCAGGTTCCTAGCATAACTGAAAAAAGCCTTATGATTGTCTTTGGTGTCCTGTGCAATTTTTCTTTCGAAGCTGGCCTTGGAGGATTTTATGAGGGATTATAATTTTTTGCTAGTACTGATCAGAGATGCCTTCCCTATTAGGGATTTTGCTCTATCATGTAGTAGCTTCCTCCTTCTGATGTACAGTTTATTTATGGCAGGGGTCCACCAGACTGGACACCTGCCTTTGGATGATTGAGTCTTGGTTTTGTTTGGGATAGCATGATCCATGCATTCCTGGAGATGTCTGTAGAATGCGTTTATATAGGATTCTGCAGTTTGGGCCATAGTTTCCATTGGCCCTGGGGCCTTGAAGGATTCCACTTCGGTTTTGAGAAGTGAGAAGTTCGCTTTTGAGAAGTTTTTCACTGTGGTTTTCTGGGCTGGGGGTGGGGTCGGGATGTGGACATCCAGTAAAATTAATTTATGGTCTGATCTTACCAATGAGGGATATACTTCTGGTGTGGAACATAGAGTCCCCATGTTGGTAATGATCAGGTCTAGTATGTTGTCCCCTCTTGTGGGAGTGGTGACTAGTTGTTCCATAGCATTTGAGTTTATAATTTCCAGGAACCTTTGGGCTAAGGTGCTGGGGCTTGAGTAGTGCTCCCAGTCAATGTTTGGGTAGTTGAAGTCGCCCAATATAATGGTGTTCGGAGAGATCTTCATGTTCTCCAATGTTTTCAGGAAAGCCAAGTGGGATTCCTGACTTTGAGAGGGTGGTCTGTAGGATGCTATAAACCGAAAAGCAGTCTTGCCCACTGTTAGTTGCACATGGATGGTCTCCGATACTTCGTGCAATGCCACTAACCTGGAGGTGTGGATATCCTTGATAAATATGGAAACTCCCCCTCCTTTTGTGGTTCGGTCCGGGTTTTGGGGCCAAAAAGCATGATATGAGGTATAGCCTGGTAGTGCTGGGCTGCTCTCTGGAGCCTTGAACCAGGTTTCTGTCACTGCACAGATATCGATGTTCTCCATACTGAGGAGAGCTTCGAGTGCATCTTGAGGTTAAGACTTCTGGCGTTAAGCAGCATTACCCTTAGTTTCTTGTTCCTTGTGCTGTCTATGGGGGTGGTTTTGACTTTTGAGCCTTGCCTAAAAAAGGCACTATGGGGGTGGCAAGAGCCTTTGCCAATATCCAAAAGCCCAGTGGTGACAGGTACAAGCCGTCCCTAGCAAAGCAACGTGGCTTGTCGAGCATGTCATCCCAGGCTGACAGACACTGGATCCCCTTTGAATGACACCAAAATTTTAGCCAATTGCTAAAATCGATCATTTTGTTTTTGTACTGTGGCATCATTCTAGGTGAGGGTAAGATGCTGCTCAAGGTCAGGGTCATACCAGCCTGGGCTACATGATCAGAGAGCTCCCCTATGTCTCTTTTCATGTAGTCCAGGGAGGTACGTCTCAGGTCATTCACACCAGCATGTACAATGACTGAGTCATATTTGTATTTGCTTTGGAGTGACCTGAGTGCTTGCGTTATGTGGCGGATCCTAGCACCCGACAGGCAGCTCACTGTGACCTTCTCTTTATTCAGCCTGGTGAGCAGGATGTCAGTGTGTCTGACAATGGAGTCACCTATTACAAGAGTATCAGGTGTGTTATTCAGCCTTAAGGGCTGTGGCTGCTTGGCACACTGACTTTGTGGGCTATGTGTTGTGCGTGTTTTGTTTTGAGGTAGCGTTTGCTTGGATGTCTGCTTTGGAGGTCTCTGTTGCTTAGGTAGATTTTTATTTAGAGCCTCCGAGTATGTTTTTGTGTATTTATGTGTTTGGTTCGCTGATGTGGTGGGACTATGTGATACTGGAATTGTGTTGTGTGAGGTTACCTTCTCCTCCTGACTGGTTACACCAGTTTTGAGATGAGAGAGCTCAGCCTCCAGTTTGTCTAAATAGTTGCATCTCTCACATATATTTGAACCTGTTTGGAGGAGGAGAGGGTTGTCCGTGTACATGAGACAGTTGTAACATTGCCTAAAAATTCCGTGATTCACCAGCTGGACTGGGGATGAAACCATTGACTGACCTTTGGACCTGCCAGAGTAATATAGGGAAACTGAATTTAAGACGGACCAGTAGAGGACAGGGTAATCGTAGAGAGTATAAGAGTAAGTAGTGCTTATGGTTTAATAGTGCTAACTCGTAGGATTACTTAATTGGACCAGTGAAGGGCCTTAGAATGAGAATATGGTGTTTAAATTGAGAGATAGAGCAGTTCTAAGGGGAAAAGTGGAGCCAGGAATAGTTTAAACCCAATTAGGCGGCGCTGCCCGCTGTTGCGCTATGCACAAAACCGCGCAAAACCGCACAAAAGAGGGTTTTAAGAGAGGAAGATGAAGGAGTTTGGAATTGACCCAAAATGGCCAATAAAACTACAGTTTCAAGTCAGTAACCACTCCCACAGGGGCAGGAAGGCTGCTCAATGTTTTTCACTGCCAATGATCAACAGACAGACTTCCTTTTAGCCCAAGCAAAAAATGGCCTCCAAGAAACTTACAAACAGTTCAAGAACAGCAAGCCTGTAACTGAACTTTTTTAAATCTCAGAAAAGTGGGAAAAAAGCAAGATTTTCTTTGTTTTTTGTTTTTTTCAGAGATAGCAGAGGTTCACAAGTATCAACAAGTTATAACAGTGCAGTAAATGACCCCACACAAGAGTGCTAGGCCAAAGACAGATAAAATGCAAGTTTTGAGAAAAAACGATTTTAAAAATAAGTGCAAACAGGAAATTCAGTAAACAGCTCTAGGTTGTGCTCTAAATACAGTTACTAATGCAGAAATCAAGCTTTACTTTCCTCCTTATCCTCACTCCTTGCCCCTCCTTATCCTCACTCTTTGTCCCTCTTTTTCCTTACTCCTTGCCCTGTTTTACTTTCCTCCTTATCCTCACTCCTTGCAATGTTTTACTTTCCTCCTTATCCTCACTCCTTGCCATGTTTTACTTTCCTCCTTATCCTCACTCCTTGCCCTGTTTTACTTTCCTCCTTATCCTCGCTCCTTGCCCCTCCTTATCCTCACTCCTTGCCCTGTTTTACTTTCCTCCTTATCCTCGCTTCTTGCCCCTCCTTATCCTCACTCCTTGCCCTGTTTTACTTTCCTCCTTATCCTCGCTCCTTGCCCCTCCTTATCCTCACTCCTTGCCCTGTTTTACTTTCCTCCTTATCCTCACTCCTTGCCCTGTTTTACTTTCCTCCTTATCCTCGCTCCTTGCCCCTCCTTATCCTCACTCCTTGCCCTGTTTTACTTTCCTCCTTATCCTCACTCCTTGCCATGTTTTACTTTCCTCCTTATCCTCACTCCTTGCCCTGTTTTACTTTCCTCCTTATCCTAACTCCTTGCCATTACACCATTGTCTTACTTGTTTTCATTCTGCTCATCAGCTTTATTACTTTTACCTCTTTGTCGTGTTACTTTTATTTTTAGCTTTCTCTCTCTTCCCTCCTTCATTTTACTTGCTTGCAATAAAGTGCCTTTTTCTGTTTAGCTCTTACACCTTATTCCCGTATATATGGGTCTACTTTAAAACAACAAAAATCCACATTACAGAAGACGAAATTAATGAGACAACATCACCAAAACTTCACTTTCATGAACGGCTGGAATGTTGAAAGTTTTCAGAAGGTAAGTATCCGATTGGCCACTATCTAACAATGAAATACCCACACTACCCAGGTGGGGAGGCAACACCCCACACACCACCCCTAACTAAATATACAAACTCTCAGATTGCACAACACTGGGGAAAAGGGCAAATTCCCCTTGTTAGCTACCAGGTTACTTACCCTGTGAAATCCTTTTGCATTCCAGTCATTCATGAAAGCAAAGTTTCGGCAATGTCATCTTGTTCACTTTGCCTTCAGTAATGTGGTCTTTCTTTCTTTTCTGGTAAATCCATACATACATACATATATATATATATATATATATATATATATATATATATATATATATATATATATATATATATATATATATATATATGTATATAAAATTCCTGAAGTCACACCACTGAACTGTCCAGAATTTTGCACATCAGCCCTGAATTTGCCTCATGTTTTTTGCCTGTTCCTCATGAAAGTTTTAATTTTCTAGTAAATCATGGATGATTACAGTTGTCCAGTAATCCCAGATATTAGAGTTTTATACTTCTTGTTTAGAAAATGCATATTGATGTAAAACTTGCTGTTCAATACACCATGTGAATTAAAATAAAATTTAAAATTCCTCCCTAATTTTATGCCACTGTCTCCCTCCTGTTATTTTTTGGCTTTATCCAGAATACTCAAGCAAAGAAATTGTGAGATATGGCTGATACCACTGTCGACCTCTTCATCCATCCCCATGCTTCTTTTTACTGCTCTGCATTTTACTTTTTTGCTCCATCCCCAGCATTTCTCTCTGATGATTCCCTTTCTTTACTCCACTGCTGCTATGAGTCCTTTCTATTCCCTTGTTTTCCTATCTGACCACGTATTTTGTTGCCCTGCTTTCCCCATTCCTTTTTTCCTACTCCCTATTTGCCATCTGATCCAGTCTACTTTGTCTAGCCTTTCTGCTATCCATTTTATACTCCACTCTACATATATTTATATTAGCTCCTATCCTTTTTATCTTTACGGGGTTTTTTGTCCTTCCTTCATCAGACAGTGTCAAAAGTCATGCTGACTAATGTCATCAAATAGGTATGGATATTTGTCAGTGACAATTGGGTTGAAGAGCTGGGCTACTCCAACCTATGCCAGGGACCATGCTAACAGTGGGAGGGAGTGCATGTGCCCTTATTTGCTAATGTATGCCCACCATAAAGCCCAGCAGCCCTGGGTCAATAAACTACTGGCTGGCTAGTATCTAGTTGCCCAGCTTGGGCTTCCCAGGATAGCTGTGTTGAGCAAAAGCTGGATGCCAAACATGAGCTAAGAATTACTGCACTAAATTTAGGTTCAGTGACAGGATGCATTTTGGAAGTGGATGACATGATGGTAAGGAGGAGGCTGGACAGCCTATGTATCTAGGAGACAAGATGGATGGACAGTGCAGCAAAGCCACTTGGCTTGGGATCCACAGTCAACTACTCAGGATCAGGAGGACAGCCTAGAAATGGGTGTGGTAATTGTGGTGAGGGAGATACTTCAGAAGACAGTGAGGGATGTCATCAGAATTAGTGACAGACTCATAGCAATCAGACTGCAGTGTAATGATAGGACAGTATTCATAACCTCAGCCTATGCCCCACAGCAGGGTTGTGATAGTGAACAAAGGAATGCATTCATCCAGCAGTTGCAGGATCTACTAGCTAAAGCAGAACAACAAGTCGGTGTTGCTACTGGGTGCCCTGAATTAATGTATTGGGACAGAGAGAATAAGAAATGAGGTCTGCCTGGGAACAGATGGGTAGGGCAACAAGAATAAAGGACAGGTCATTCTAAACTTCTGTCTGGCAAATGGCTTGATGGTGACAAACACATGATTCAGCAAGATACAGTCACAACATCACATACAAGACTGGCTAACATGCATCTCAAGTAGACTTCTACCTAATAAGGAAAGGGCAGTGGGGCAGGCTCATTGATTGCAAAGTCATCTCCAGTGAAAAATTTCACCTACAGCATAAACCACAGGTTGCCACACTCAGCTGCAAGCAGTGGTCAGAGATGGCTCTAAGGTCAACAGAGACCAGGCTGAAGATCTGGAAGTTACCTGGAGAGAGGGCATAACAGATGTCGGAATTACATAGGGTGCTAGAATCTCAAGAAAATGAGGTAATATGTGGAGCTGAAGAATAGCAACACCTCAAAACAGCATGTGTGAGGCCTACAGAACAAATACACAGCCAAGCTAGGTATGGAAATAAGGTACATAAGGAAATCTGGTAGTGGAATACAGAAATCCAGGAAGTCATCAGAACAAAGAAGGAGTGCAGAAAAAAGTGGGAGATAAAAAAGATGGACCAGAAAAGGAAGGAATACTGGTTGGGTGACAAAGAGTCTAGGAAAGCAATTGCAATACCAAAGAATGAAGTATCAGAGGCACTTTAGGAGCTCTGTAAAGTGACTTGGTAGATGGCACAAAGAAACAATATCAGTTCAAAGCAAAGTCAGAAAGATATAGAGAATAGTCAGGAACCCTTCATAAGGGATGTCAGCAGCAACCTGCTCACTAGTCCACAGGACATCAAAGACAGAAGGAAGGATTACTTTCAGCAGCTTCTGAAAAAAGAAAACCCCACAGAAGCTGTTCTATCCCAGACCCAATCTACAGTGAAAGAAGAGGGGAAGCTTACCACAGAAGAAGTAAAAACAGCACTAAGGAAAATGAAGTAAGCAGGCTTAGATGAAGTCAAAGCAGATATGATCAACATGTTGGGTGAAATAGGGGAGAAATGGCTGCTGAGGGTACTTACAGCAGTGTGGAGAGAAAGACTTATCCCAGATGATTGGAGAATAAGCATACTAGTGCCAGTGTTCAAGAAAAAATGGGACATTCACAACAGAGCAGACGGATAGCCTTCTCTCTGTACTCAGTCTCTTATGGAAATCTGTGCCTCATGTTTTCAGCCATGAAAGATCCCACCTTCTTTGACCACCAATTTCTTTGTAGAACAAGTGGTACCTCAAATACCCACTAAAGTGAACTAAGCCTTTATCAAAATATACGTAAGACATAGGTGTGATCAATTTATATAGGTTCACAGGTTGATAGGCAAGTACTAGGCTAGATGGCCTTGCAAGCCATTTTAAGCCTAGCCAATTTCCATTTGTGTGCTCAAAATAATTTGGTTATAGATTGGTCTTATCCATTCAGAGGTTAATAATTATATATTACCCCTAATGAGAATAATTGGGATCACACAGTAGATAATTTGAGTGGACCCATGCATGGAATAAAGCATTTAGATGATACCTCTGTCAATTAGTAGTACAGGGGGCAGTCCTGGGGTAAATTAACTGCTTCCCATATATCAGTCTAAGCTGCACTTGAATATGGACAGTGACAAACTTTGTTTTATAAGGATGGACAGTCTGTTTCACAACAGTGGCTTTGTCCCTCCAAACTGTTCTGCTGATGTTGCAGAAGAGGTTTAGATCCCTAGACTGTGTATTTCTGATGCTGTTTGACTTATCCAAATGTATCCCCTAGCTCTAGAAAAAAAATCATCTCTAGCAGAGTAGAAATATTAGAAAAACAACAATAATGGACATCTTTGTATCCTCTGCTCTGTCTTGTCTTACTCCCCTTCAGGCTGGAAGGAACGTTGCCATATATTTTGGCTATGCATTAAATGGTTTGCAGATTGATTATCTAGTCAACTAATACATAAAATAAAAAAATAATATCAAGCCATGCTGGTTGAACTGGAGCCATTTCCCATTAAAGCACAGCATTTGATACTGAAAATATACATGCCAGAACACTTCATATGTTTATTTATATCTATTAGAGTAGCTTACTTATTTATTGGTTGATTGATTGGCTGATTTTGGGAGACAGAAACTTGAATTTTAATCAGTAATAGTAGCAGCATAGCATGTCAAGAACAACTTTTTCCATCTTCCTACCAGCACAGGAGCAGACCTCCCCTCATGATGTACAACCTGTCCTTTAGTTTTGTAATGTTGGAGTTGATTGACTTTAGCTGTGGACAGGGGTTTTCTCCATTTGAGAGCCTGATAGATTTAACCCCTATCCTACAGTTATTCAGCTGTCTGCAGAGTTTGGCAAACCATTTCAATCAGTTGTAGTTTTGCCAGACTCTTAATCCCTTACATGCAGAGCAGTCTGCCATTATGCATGTAAACACTTCCAACTGTTACACTGTCATGAAAGGAGATACTGCCAGTCCAGCTATCTGGAATTTTGCAAATTATTATATGTCATTTGTGAATATCAACATGATTCATATGCTTGCGTTACAAATGTATTAGAACTGCATGTCATTTGAATTGCTTTGTAAAGACGTGTACTGAAGAGGTATTTTACAAAGTGCTGTTTAAAATGGATCCACAGCAGGCCCTGCTGGAAGAGAACAGAAATGTGCATACACTATTATAAATGTTTGAATGCATATATTTTAATAGTGGAAACTGGAACACAAGAGGTTAACTTCAGAACAATAGCTAAAATTAAATGACATTATGGCAGCAAGGAGACACACTGTCTAAAACTAGGGAACTTTCTGCATTGTCTTGCAAGTGTTTTGTTGTTTTTTGACTTCCAGCAAGTACCAAGATTTGAGGAAAAACCCTTGTGTATGTATTTTCAAAGGTAAATGCTAAATGCTGCCAGCTGCATCAATATTTTTTTCACCAGGGATAGAGTCAGATGACAAGAAATAATCTCATTCTGCAAGCTATCCCAGCAGTAATATTTGAGATGTTAATTTGGGAAGTCTCTTAGTGAGAGACAGTATTCTATATTTTGTCTTTGACCTGACAACATCAAGATCCACTCACTACATCTGGCTTGCATGCTCTGAAGTAAGTGTACTTGGGTATAGTATAATTCTTTTAGATATAGTCAGGAATACAGGAAAGCTTAGCTTAGATATTTTACTTTATTTAGACTGTCCTGCACTGTTGTTTTAAATATTTCCTGTGATTTTGAACTCTGATGTTACTATATACATATATATATATATATATATATATATATATATATATATATATATATATATATATATATATATATATATATATATATACATATATATATATATATATATATATATATACTTTTATTAGTTATTAAATATATTTAAACCTTTCATTGTGGCTGATCTGTGTAGGAATATTTAAGTTTTGAGAGTACTTGCATATTTATTTGGTGACACTGGCTGGGCCACTCCTAATAGCCTTGGTCTTGCTCAAATTACCATTTGTATTAATATTAATATTACACAGTAAGATTGGACACCCTTTGTTAAGGGCCTTAAAGTAGCTGATAAGGAGTGACTGGTTGCAGGGGAAACTACCTTATAGTTTGGGCAGAAGGGGGCATAGCTAGTAAACCTGTGCCAGCCTTTCCCAGGTATGTGTTTGTGTGTGTGTGTGTGTGTGTGTGTGTGTGTGTGTGTGTGTGTGTGTGTGTGTGTGTGTGTGTGTGTGTGTGTGTATAACACAAACCTCTAAGAGTGTGTGTGTCAGCTACTTGGGCAGGGACACGAAACAATGGCTGGACAGAGAGGGTGCTGGAGGTCTTGGCTCAGTCACTGAGATCTTAACTATATAGCTGTGCCAGTGGGGAGTCTTATTGGGGATCTGCTGAAAGAGGGATAAACCAGCCATGGACTGACTGTGGTCTTTGTGTGCTCTTAAGGGAAATTACACTTCATGCAGAGAGCTGCATCTGGAAATACTGTGTGTGTACATTCCATCCTCCCAATGTACATCCCCCACTGGTGCTAGTGGTGAGGATTGAGGCTCTTTGATTACTGAGCCAAAGGTGGGGTGTCACACACACCATCCTAACAAAACAATCCTTATTATAAATACATATGTGTGCTTCAAAATTTTAACCCTCTTGCAGAAACAGTTGTTGATCTAAAAAAAAAGTCAGTCTTAAAAAGGAATTTAAAAAATTCACTTCAAAGGCTCAGATTAATTTCTTCATGTGTTTTCAGGAGAAAATAGTACAGCTGTTCTGCTGATTACACTTATGTGTACAGAACAACATAACAATTTGTCTATTCCTACTATTACCTGCTGCAAACAGCTTTGAGTGTTTAAAAAATGCTGGAATTCTTCCTTCCTCACATCCCCACATAATCAAATATCATCTTGGTTCTAATTTTTATTTATGTACTTTTTGCAAATTTCATATCTGCATTTGATCTTAGCAGTGATGACATGCCAATAAATGCAGAGATGCATAATACAGAAATAAAAGTAAAGGCTTACTTAGTGATAAGGGCAGAGTCTTGTGCCATAAGCTTAATAGTTTCTGCTTACAATATGCTATATATTTCTAATCTTCATAATGCTCAGCTTATGTTTTCATAGGATGATCTGTTGCTGTTGATGTATTGCTACAGAGTTTACTTAATTTTAAGTTAGCCTGACTTTTTATATTAATTCCTCTAAAGGTTAATTGTGCTGGAAGTGAACATGTTTTATTGTTTTGTCTGAAAACAAAATAATATTGTCCATTCCAGGTAAATGAAATATTCACAATCACAATTATCTGCACATTTGCTATGTACCATCTACATTTTTATGACAATTTCTACTCCCTTTTAAGTGAGTCATGATGTATTGTGTTTAGAAATGCTAATAGAATCACAATTGCCAGTCTAATGTGTTTTCAGTTTTACTCTTTTTCATAGCCTCTCATCTGTGCAGTGTTCACCCAATGTGCCCGTTTATGTTATATATTTTTCATTCTGGACCAGGCTTGTTTTCTGTCGTTGATCACAGCATCTCTCATGTTTCCTCATCAGGGGGAAAATTTACAGGTAAACAGCTGATGCATTTCATATGCTTATGATATCCCTGCAGCCACTATGACCTCCACCGAAACCTGGCAGCAGAATTTTTTTGCGAAATATTTCTTATATAACAAAGTGGGTATATAGAGGAAAATTAAACATCTTATGATGTAACACACAGCAACATTGGGATTCGATCGTTACCTAACAAAGGCAGTCATGGTTCCATGTTGGATGTGTGCAGACTTGGAGATATAGCATAGCAAAGATGGTCTTATATCATTTTTAACGGAATAATGATTAATTAATCAATAGGGCAATGATACGTATGCATTATTAAGGGCATTTTTTTCTTTATATTGTACATTTAAAAAATATCTGCTCATAGAAGTATAGTCTTGTAGGAACTTTGAATATATACATAAAATGCAAACAAAGGAAAAATAACAGACCTTCTCAAAGCTATACATTTCTTGTAAACCATACAGCTGATATTCTTGTAGGTGAATGTATGAATACACTGAAACATAATGGAGCACTATTACATGAATTTACAGATTTATCATTCACACAATTACTACTGTATACCACCCCTCTGCAGTGATCATTATATACCTAATTATTAGTAAAGGGAAATTTTGGTCAAAATTGTACCTTAATTGCCTATATTTTCCATTTGCTTAAAGGATTTCATAGAAAATGATTGCCATGGTAACTTGCAAATAAGTTTTCTCTTCATACACCTATCTTTCTTATGTCCATTTCCCCCACAGATTCACATATATATATATATATATATATATATATATATATATATATATATATATGTGCCACCTCTTAATAGGTCTCACTTCTGTTCCATTTTTATGTACCACCAAATCTTCACCTCCACATTTTACCTTCTACCTACAATCCAGTTAGTCGAGTGACTTACTTGGGTATGGTTGGATGATAAGGAATCTGTTGACATAAGATAGAAAGTTTTAGCAAATGGCCTCCCAGAATACTGAAAACTGATAAGTCAAACCTCAGAAACATTGGACTGTGAGTTCTGCATAAATTTTGATTAATAAATAAAAAATAAAACAAGAATGACCTAAAATAATTTGAACAGTATGTGTTTTGACAGCTGTCAAAATAGCTGTCACATTGTAGTAGTTTGGTCTGCTAGTTTACTAACTAGATTAATGAGGCTTATAACAAGACTTGTATAGGGTTCAGTGTTTTCCATTATCACCAGTCTAAATAACCATCAAAATAGCTGTCAAACCACTGCACTTCAAAGATAAAAAAAATATATCATTACCAGTTTCAGCATGGTCAGAGAATGCATAAATCTTTTTTTTTTACATTTTATGTATGCCACATCTCCAGTGTTATAAAGTGCAACGCAAAATGTCACATCACCATTATGACCCACCACTATATCACAGATCCAGTAAAAGAAATACATTTTTGACAATCAAGTATGTTCTGAGTCATAAAATTTAAAGCTAAAGACCATCCCCAAAATTATTACAATGACAAATGTTTTCAGAGCGGTTTTAAATACTGCATTTTACTTGTTCACTGTTATAAAATGTAAAACAAAATATTGCAGTTGCATTTACACCCCCCCCCACAAAAGTCACAGTCCAGTTGTTAAAAGTATTTCAAAATAGTGCTTGTCAAAGAGTAGTTCTAATATATGCAAATACAGGTGTTCTGTCTGATAAAATGCAAATCAGAATGTCACAGCTCCAGATAAGTATTAAATTGATTTCTGGAAATGGTTCAGAGCAGGCACACACACACACACGCACGCACACACGCACACACACGCACACACACGCACGCACACGCACGCACACGCACGCACACACACACACACACACACACACACACACACACACACACACACACACACACACACACACACACGTTTTCTAGTTATTTTTAAACATCCAGTATGTGAAATATTCTATTATGAATGTATGAGGGAAGTGTCAATTAAAAAAAGGAAACAAACAAAAGCATCTTTGAAATTAAACAGTAAACAAATAAATAAAATCAGTCATAAACATGCAGAGATGCCTTTTTCTAAATACATTCAGTGCCGCTGGGGTGGGCATTAATTGTATACAATGGACCTTCCAAGACTGAGGAGGCTGAATGCCACACAACACCTGTTATTTTCCTGTAATCGCCATCCAATCAGGCTTTATTGCTTACATAACTCAGAGGTCTCTGAGATAAGCAGCTACGTTACAAATGTAACTTTGTATCTCATTAGGCTCTAGCTGTGACAGATATGAGTTTAGAGAAATAGCTGTCCAGTATCCAAAAGAAAGCAAAACAGTAAATGAATGAGAACAGTTACTATTATCTTACAACAGGCGGTTGTTAGGTATTTTTTCCATGAGAAGGCAACATTTATAAAGCTGTACTAGCAGGAAAGTCTGGGTTAAATGATTTGCCTCACTCACAGGAATTCAGCTAGTCTAAGATATTAACAATGCAATCAAAACAATAAGATCTGAATATTAGTCCAATTAATTTTAAATATAATAATCCCAGTTAACAAATTATTGAAAGCAGTACTTTGAAAATAAATAATAAGTGATGCGAATGTACAAAGCGAAAACATATTGTTAGTATTGTATAGCAATTTTGTTTTTAGGAAAACACATCAATGTGTTGCATTTCACGTTCCAAACCTGAAAGCACTTTACTGATGTTTATTGGAAGTGAAATATTTCTTTCAACTTAATGTAAAATATTTGCAATACTTTTGAAAGTTATGTGCTTCTACAGTTTATAATGACTTTTTGATTGCATATGTTTCAATATGCACGTAGAACTGAAGGTTTGCGAAAATTAACTCAAAGGATATATTTTATGTTGATCAGCTTAATCTGCTTAACATACTGTCTCACAATATCCTAGGCTAGACAAAATATATCCTGCAACATTTTCAGTATGATGATACGCACTGACAGGTATATAGAACCAATCCATGACAGAGTTTTCACTTATTAGCATTCACACCACTGCTGTAGTGACCATATAAACTGAATCGGAAAAGGCTATGCCTATAAAATGTAACTGAACACCAAAATTCTCTATAAGATCAACTTTTTTCATCCTATACTTCAACCAGGTAGATTATCTACTAAAGTCATATGAGCCAGACGTGTTAAGACAGGGAGAAAGAGTTAGACAAACTTTGCCTTTCTGTATCACATTGACTACCATGCCCAATTAAGGGTGAAAGAAAATACATAAATAATTGCCCACACTAAGGAAATTAAGAGTAGACCCTGTGATCATGAATGTGAAAGGACAGTATGTAAATGCCCACCGAGCAAGCTGTGTTATTGCTGCAAGGTGATCGCTATCATTCATGCAGAGGTTGGAGGGGCTGTATGTCAATGACCACCATCCGGCTGAAAAGTAGTAATGATAAAAGAAGAAAAAATATAATGTAGAACATGAAATAAGGACTGGATAGATGGCTATGCATGCAAATGTTTTGTCTGTGGATCCCTAACAGTTGTCCTCCATCTTCGAACGTGCGTGTGCAAAAAATGCTTTGCTAAAGCTGGTAAAATGGAACCAGATCAACCCTTCAATGGATTTGGTCCCCTTCAACCAGCTGTAGCTGTGCATTGATCACCTCAATGCGATCTGCAACACAGAAGGCTCCATGGGAGAGCATGTCAAATGCAACAAGATGGTGACAAATGAGCAACAAGACGGTGACAAATGAGCACAAGGATGCCATCAATAGGAAAATTATGATGTTCGACAGCTACAGATTCTTCAGCTTCACCTCCCTCAAAGAAAAACATATGCTGCTGCTGCAGGCTGCACATTAATGCTTGGATGTAGGTCATTATTGTTTGCTGCTGAGCAAGGAAAATTATACAACTTAGTCTGGCTTCCTGCTGTATTGATCTGCGGCTTCTTTGAGCTTCAAGCATGCTGAATGTAAGTGTTTTGCAAATCCCATTGAGTGTAAAAGATAACTTCCTTGAATATGCAGAAAACAGAAATACACAAATTTGCCATAATACTGCTTCTTTGACTGATTTTTTTCCTTATAATCCTTTCTAGATATTTAAGAAAGTTGAGAGATACCATTTGTAAGTTTATCATGTATGGTAATGTATTTTTATTTCTGGTCCATTTTCTCTGCTATGAAGTTCAGATATGTTTTCCTTCTTGTCTCAGTCTGTGTGTATACAGTACAAATGTTAAACTTATTTGATCATCTTTTTTAATTTATATAGCAAGACGTTTGTTCAGACTTAATCGCATGACAGACAGCACTTTGTAATGCAATGATATGTACCACAAAAAAGAGTGGTAGGAAACTTACAGATACTACAGAATTATAAATGCAGAATTGACGAAAGGTGTCAGAGAATTTAAAATCTCATGGATACTGTCATTTCAACAAGGTTTATGCAGTAATGTGTTACAAATAAATTCCAAATTCATCTACAAATATATCGAAACAATTATTTCACCGGAGCTCATATATCCATATGTATCTCCAGGGCTGGGCTGTATATAGCACAACACAGACTAACCAAAAGGCAGTCCTACAAAGACCAGTTTAAGCTTCATTTTATGTGGCTTATGTATTTTTGTAGGACTGTTACACCGTTAGTGTATTAGATTATTAAACAATACAGATACTGTTGCACAAATTAAAATGTGCGCTGAAAATACAAATACGTGAAGTGTTATTGTAAACTCAAGGGTTTCATTACACCCAATTCCTGCCTTGTTTGTTATGATAGTAAGATTTCATTAGCCAAGTTATTCTAGCCTGTCATATACCCTTTCAGTCTCACCATATCATTAAAGAATCCTCATGAAAATAACACCTTGAGGGCTTAGATTCATAGATTCGTACTAGGCTAACTGCCCTTGTGGGCCATTTTAAGCCTAGTCAATTACCCCATGTGAGAATCAAACCCTGCACCTTGTGATTGTAAGGTAAACACCTTAACCATTATGCAAACCACCTTTAAAGGTAACAAAAGTTGGACAGGTACATAGATTCATAGGTAAGTAGATATATGTTTCACACCCTTCACCGTTACATACTAGTAGATATATGCTTCACATACTTCACCATTACATACTAGTAGATATATGTTTCACACACTTCACCATTACGTACTAGTAGATATATGTTTCGCAAACTTCACCGTTACGTACTAGTAGATATATGTTTCACACCCTTCACCGTTACGTACTAGTAGATATATGTTTCACACACTTCACCATTACGTACTAGTAGATATATGTTTCGCAAACTTCACCGTTACGTACTAGTAGATATATGTTTCACACCCTTCACCGTTACGTACTAGTAGATATATGTTTCACACCCTTCACCGTTACATACTAGTAGATATATGTTTCACACACTTCACCATTATGTACTAGTAGATACATGTTTCACACACTTCACCATTACATACTAGTAGATATATGTTTCACACACTTCACCATTACATACTAGTAGATATATGTTTCACACACTTCACCATTATGTACTAGTAGATATATGTTTCACACACTTCACCATTACATACTAGTAGATATATGTTTCACACACTTCACCATTACATACTAGTAGATATATGTTTCACACACTTCACCATTACGTACTAGTAGATATATGTTTCGCAAACTTCACCGTTACGTACTAGTAGATATATGTTTCACACCCTTCACCATTACATACTAGTAGATATATGTTTCACACACTTCACCATTACGTACTAGTAGATATATGTTTCGCAAACTTCACCGTTACGTACTAGTAGATATATGTTTCACACCCTTCACCGTTACGTACTAGTAGATATATGTTTCACACACTTCACCATTACATACTAGTAGATATATGTTTCACACACTTCACCGTTACATAGTAGTAGATATATGTTTCAAACACTTCACCATTACGTAGTAGTAGATATATGTTTCACACACTTCACCATTACGTACTAGTAGATATATGTTTCACACCGTTCACCATTACGTACTAGTAGATATATGTTTCACACACTTCACCATTACATACTAGTAGATATATGTTTCGCACACTTCACCATTACGTAGTAGTAGATATATGTTTCACACACTTCACCATTATGTACTAGTAGATATATGTTTCACACGCTTTGCCATTACATACTAGTCGATATATGTTTCACACACTTCACCATTATGTACTAGTAGATATATGTTTCACACACTTCACCATTACATACTAGTAGATATATGTTTCACACACTTCACCGTTACATAGTAGTAGATATATGTTTCAAACACTTCACCATTACGTAGTAGTAGATATATGTTTCACACACTTCACCATTACGTACTAGTAGATATATGTTTCACACCCTTCACCATTACGTACTAGTAGATATATGTTTCACACACTTCACCATTACATACTAGTAGATATATGTTTCACACACTTCACCATTACGTAGTAGTAGATATATGTTTCACACACTTCACCATTATGTACTAGTAGATATATGTTTCACACGCTTTGCCATTACATACTAGTCGATATATGTTTCACACCCTTTGCCATTATGTACTAGTAGATATATGTTTCACACCCTTTGCCGTTACGTACTAGTAGATATACGTTTCACACCCCTCACCGTTACATACTAGTAGATATATGTTTCACACAGTTTGCCATTACATACTAGTAGATATATGTTTCACATGCTTCACTGTTACGTACTAGTAGATATATGTTTCACACACTTCACCATTACGTACTAGTAGATATATGTTTCACACCCTTTGCCATTACATACTAGTAGATATATGTTTCACACACTTCAGTAATACGTACTAGTAGATATATGTTTCACACCCTTCAGCGTTACGTACTAGTCGATATATGTTTCACACCCTTTGCCGTTACATACTAGTAGATAAATGTTTCACACACTTCAGCGTTACGTACTAGTCGATATATGTTTCACACACTTCAGCGTTACGTACTAGTCGATATATGTTTCACACACTTCAGTAATACGTACTAGTAGATATATGTTTCACACCCTTTGCTGTTACATACTAGTACATATATGTTTCACACCCTTCACCGTTACGTGCTAGTAGATATATGCTTCACATACTTCAGCGTTACATACTAGTAGATATATGTTTCACACACTTCACCATTACGTACTAGTAGATATATGTTTCACATGCTTCACTGTTACATACTAGTAGATATATGTTTCACACCCTTCACCGTTACGTACTAGTAGATATATGCTTCACATACTTCAGCGTTACATACTAGTAGATATATGTTTCACACCCTTCACCGTTACGTACTAGTAGATATATGTTTCACTCCCTTCACCGTTATATACTAGTAGATAAATGTTTCACTCCCTTCACCGTTATATACTAGTAGATAAATGTTTCACTCCCTTCAACGTTACATACTAGTAGATAAATGTTTCACTCCCTTCACCGTTATATACTAGTAGATAAATGTTTCACTCCCTTCAACGTTACATACTAGTAGATAAATGTTTCACTCCCTTCACCGTTACGTACTAGTAGATATATGTTTCACACCTTTCACCATTACATGCTAGTAGATATGTTTCACACACTTCACCGTTATGTACTAGTAGATATATGTTTCGCACACTTCACCATTACGTAGTAGTAGATATATGTTTCACACACTTCACCATTACTTACTAGTAGATATATGTTTCACATGCTTCACCGTTACGTACTAGTAGATATATGTTCCATACCCTTCACCATTACGTACTAGTAGATATGTTTCACACACTTCACCGTTATGTACTAGTAGATATATGTTTCACACACTTCACCATTACGTAGTAGTAGATATATGTTTCACACACTTCATCGTTACGTACTAGTAGATATATGTTTCACACGCTTCACCATTACGTACTAGTAGATATATGTTTCATACCCTTCACCATTACATAGTAGTAGATAAATGTTTCACTCCCTTCAACGTTACATACTAGTAGATAAATGTTTCACTCCCTTCAACGTTACATACTAGTAGATAAATGTTTCACTCCCTTCAACGTTACATACTAGTAGATAAATGTTTCATTCCCTTCACCGTTATGTACTAGTAGATATATGTTTCACACCTTTCACCATTACATGCTAGTAGATATGTTTCACAAACTTCACCGTTATGTACTAGTAGATATATGTTTCACACCCTTTGCCATTACATACTAGTAGATAAATGTTTCACTCCCTTCACCGTTATATACTAGTAGATATGTTTCACACACTTCACCATTACGTACTAGTAGATATATGTTTCACTCCCTTCATCATTACGTACTACAAATGACTGTCATAAAGACAAACATTCTGTGTTCATAATCATCCTTATATTGATACCAAACTGCTAATCAATATATAAACAAATGCTTCATTTTTTTATTAGAAAACTTTGTAATATGCTTATTTGAATACATTTTAATAGCTGGCATTGACAAAGTCAGTAATTGTTTTATAAATAACTTAATTTGTTCACCAAAATCCAGTTAAAAAATAAAATGCCAGATTGTTGGCATGATATGCATGCTGGAGTCGTCACTACCAAGAAACTTGTTAAGTAACAGACCTTAGTCTAACTTAAATATTGCAGATAGTTTGAATTGTGATATATACATTGATATTACAGGTTGTTTAAACTGTAAAAAATGTTTATCCTGATGAAGTGTTAACAATGCTTTTCATTATTTTTTCATTCAGCCTTAAGTTTACTATATTGTAAAATGTGGTTGCAGAAATTATGACAATTATAATGATACAGAGACTAAAATGATATTTCCAGCTATAAATCTTTATTGCAAATAATGTAGATTAAAAGTAAGGTCATTCTTCTTATGGCTACACCCATTCCATAAAGGTATAGTACACATATTTTCTACATAAGTGGCCTTCTACTGTGGCATATCAGCAAATGGACTGCTTGTTGAAATGTTAGCACTCAAAATGCTGAGTGCCGAAAAGCAGGAAAAAAAAAAAAGACCACAAATAACTTCTTTTTTGGGGGGGGCAGGCCCTCCACACTTCCTGACTGTATATATACTAATTCAGAGATCAGAGAAAAGGGAATATTCAGAGAAATGGCATCCCAGACTCAGTATTTATAAGTCCGATCTTTCAGACTTTCAGTCTCTATATTCTGAGACTCGCTCTAATGGGTGCCGACATTTCAAAAAGGTAACAGTAAAGGTCTATGTGTCACTTGAGAACATACGTCTGTTATGTCTCATCTATACAATGCTATGCTTTTAACTTGACTTGTACTTTGGTCATAGTCCACCTAGCTGATTAAATGAAATAAATAAATAAACAGACCACATAAATATAGGCCTTTCCTGCTGAGTTTATCAGAAGTTTTTCCAAAACAGCAACAGGCACAAGCAGTGATGACTACATGGGCATGCTCAGAAACCAGAGAATATTTCTGAGCACTGTCAGAATGCTTTACATGTATATTTTTGCCTACTGTTTCTCCCATGCATTGGACTATCATTGGACACTGGTGCTTTTTCTCCTTTGTTAAGTCTACCTTCCTCTTCTTCCATTCCCAGGACTTAATCCGATTAAGTCTGGTGCTGACCTGCAGATTAAGGCACCCCATACCCCATGACCATGTCGCTGTTGCTGACGGGGGTCTTCTTTCTGTCCTACTTCTCATTTCGCATGCTCACTAGCTTGTTAATAGCCAAATATGAAGTTGCATAATGTGGACACGCTACCATATTGTTCCACCTCTGCTGTGACCAAGCCAATGTTCCCTGCTCCTTTCATCAGACAACTCATTTCCAATCAGTGCTTCAAATGCCCAGGCCAGTAATAAAACCTGGGTTGCCTGACATAGTTATGGCTTTAGCTTTCTATCCCACAGCATTGGCTACTCATAAGCAGGACTTTACTAAGCAGCTAAAACTGTGATTCCTGAAAAAATTTGATTATTCTTTGAGTCAAAATAACTTGAGAAACACCATATTCTTAAATCTGAAAATTATTAATTACTCCAGAATTTTCCCCATCATTAATAATTTTGACTAATGACTATTAAACTTAAGGAATTGTCTTTTCATAGGCCTATGTGTTGAGGTATATCTGCTGAAAGTAATATCTAAGAATGTTTTTGTCCATGGATTTAATGAGTGAACAAGGTGAATGGACAATAAGATTGCACCATCTGACACTGAGCTGTATCACTAACTCACCCTGTTCCACAAAATGTACAAGTGAAATAAAAATACAGCTGTTATTACCAGACATTGCCTGCTGTCTAATCAAGGGCAGCATTGTCAGAAAATGTAGCCTCATTCCATTATAGCTGCAGTGGTACTGCATTTCTTTTAAATTAAGTGGCTGTACCTTTAATCTAAGACAGAAGAGGGTAGAACTGTCATACAAGAAGAAAGAGTCAACAAGTTCTCAAACAGTAGACAGATGGATGAAGTGATAAAGAACATCTCAGGGAAACAAACAAGGGGAATTTGGAGAATGGCTGCATACAATTTCCTTGCAATGTATGTAAGATACAAACACTAATGCAGGAAGGAAGGATAGATGTCAGGGAAATAAGATCCAATAACAAGGAGGGGGTGGGACCTTGAGGTTTCCAGAAAATATGCTCATCAGAGAAGAGAACCATCTATACACAGCAAGGAACCACACAGGGTCAAAAACCTAGGGAAATGCTGTGGTACTTTTAATAAAAAGAGAAGAATGATGTATTAACGGAAAGAATAAAGGTTCATAGGTTCATAGGTAGGTACTAGGCTATCGGCCAAAGGGCCTAAGTAAGCCTACCCAACAAGGTTCCCTGGCTTATGCAACCCCACAAAGTTAATTTCCTGTGCCCCTGTTGAGCAGAGCCACAGAAGTGATCTCTGGGGTGTATTTCCTATTTCTCATTCACTCATCAAGATTTTTCTTGAAGAGTGCTAATGAGGAAGTTTGCTTGACATAGATGGGTAGCCTGTTCCAGAGTATGGGAAGTCTCTAGGACAGGAATCTATCCCTCCAGCATGTCCTGTTTATTTTGGTGACAAGGTTTAGGTCCCTAGAGGGTGTAGCTTCGAGGGATTGGGATTTATTTCGATGTAGCATGTCCAGCAGCTCTGGGTTTAACATAGCGTTATGTGTTAGGCAGAGATCTCCACGGAGTAGGCGATATGCTACAGAGTAAAGCTGGAGTTTTTTGAGATGGTCAGTGTAGGGCATCTGCTTGAGGCCACTAATCCTCTTTGTGAGGTACTTCTGTGGCCTTTCCAGCTGCTGCAGCTATCTTATGAGGTACATTCCAAAAGGGGCGTTGTACTCTATAATGGGTCTAATGAGTGCCGAGTAGAGGGGAACAATGACCTCTTTTTTCCTGGATGAGAACCCTTTTGTGATGAGGTGTGCTACATAGAAGGATTTTCTGACTACTGTGGCGATGTGATTATCAAAGGAGAAACTAGATTCCACCTGGGTCCCAAGGTCTCTTATCACACATTCAGTGTTAAGTAGACTGCTGCCTATGTGGTAGCTCATGGGTACAGAGTTTTTACCAAAGGGGATGACAATGCACTTTTTGGCATTGAGCTTAAGGCCATGGCTCTGACACCAGGCATCTGTCTCAATGAGGCCCTTCTGTAGGATGTCCACATCATTTGGGGACTCAACTATGGCTCCTAATTTGCAGTCATCTGTGAACGTCATTAGCCAGATGCCTCCTTTGTTAGCCTGTACTTCAGAGAAGTAGATACCAAACAGGAGAGGTCCCCAGGCTGAACCCTGTGGTACTCCACTTGTCTCTGGTGTGAAGTCAGATTTGGAGTCTGCAACTTTTACAGTGTGGGTTCTGTCAGTGAGCCAGTTGGCAACCCATCTTGTGATGTAGGGATTTATACCAAGTTTAGTGTGTTTAGCTATAATTCCAGAATGGGGGATGGTGTTGAAAGCCTTGGCGAGGTCAAGACAGGCTGTGTGAAGCACCTTACCCTTGCCTACGGCTTTGGAGACTGCCTCAAAGAAGTTGATCAGGTTTAGGAGGCACGATCTGCCTTTCACAAAACCAAACTGGGTGGGGTCCAGAGTTTGGAGGTTACCAATGTCTTTGTTTATGAGTTCCATGATTATACGTTCCATGGCCTTGCAGACCAGGCTCGTCAGGCTAATAGGGTGATAGTTCCCTGGATCAGTAGTTGCTCTCCCTTTGTGGAGTGGGATAACTGTGTGCCATTCAGTGGGCACAAAACCTGATTTGAGGCTATGATTAAACATGGTGCTTAGGTGGGGAGCCAGTTCATTCCGAAGTTCATGTAAAACGTAGCTTGGGATGTTGTCCTGTCCCATGGATGCTGTGTTTTTGGTTTTAGTGAGAGCAGCTTTTACCTGCATAGATGTGATTACAGGGACTCTGCATTCTTCCTGTATATATACGGGCCCTTTAAGGGGTGAGAAAGTAATAAAGTTAGCACTGACCCTATCTGCCAGGATGTTGGCAATATCAGTTTGTTCTGTAATTTTCGTGCTGTTGTGCTGTAACTCAGAGCAGATCTGTGTGTTGCCATTGAAATTCTTGACATAGCTATAGAACACTTTGTGGTTGCCCTTAGAATCAGTGATGATTTTGTTTTCATAGCTAGCTTTGGAGGATCTTATAAGGGATATCAGCTTCTTACTGAGGCTGACCAGGGAGCTCCTCCACTCATGGGATTTTACTGACTTTTGCAACACTTTCTTCAGAGTTTGTTTATGGCAGGGGACCACCAGATTGGCTTACTTATTTTGGAGGATAGCTTCTTGGTTTTTGTTTGGGATAGCACAATCCATGCACTCATGTAAGTGCTTATAGAGTGCATTTGTGTAGGATTCAGCAGTCATTACTATATTGTCCATCTGCATAGGTGTCATGGAGTTCACCACTTCTGTCTTAAGAAACATGAAGTTGGCTTTGGAGAAATTTTTTACCGTGGTTTCTGTGATGCCCATGCCCTGGCCCAGCAATCAAGGAGCCTCAATCCTCACCACTAACACCAGTGAGGGGAGTCTCATATAGGAGGAAAGGATAACAAATGCACACAGTAAAGTGCAATTTCCCTTAAGAGCACACAGAGATCACAGTCAGTCCGGGGCTGGTCGCTCCCTTGCTCTCCAGGTCCCCAATAAGACTCTCCATTGGCACAACTACAGGGTCCAGATCTCAGCCTAGTGGGCAAGCTAAAACCTCCAGCACCCTCTTTGCCCAACCAGTGCTTCGTGTCCCTGTCCAGGTAGCTAACACACACACACTTTGAGAAGAGTTTATACAACCACACAGATGCTCCTGGGAAAGGCTGGCACAGGTTCTCCAGCTGTGCCTCTTTTACCCACACTATACAGTAGAAATCACTGCCACCACCCAGCTAATATTTATCAGCTACCCAAAGCCCCTTAAAAGGGTGTCCAGTTATTACTGTGCAATATTATTATCCAGTTGGTAGTATAACTAAACAGTCAAGGCTTATTGGAGTGACTTGGTACAGGATCACTAGATATATGCAATATACTCTTAGAGTTTAACTTATTTCTACACAACACAGCCACAGTTGAAAGGTTTTAAAATAGTTAATAATAAATAATAAAAACACAAGACAATACTTCTTACTACATAGTGCTAGTCATGAGTTCAGAGATAAATAATTCAATAGTACAGTTCTGACATCACAGAAAAGCAGTCTAATCTTTCTAGTTTCTAGCTATTTCTAAGAGAAAACACAAGTCTAAGATAAACTTACCTATAGAGCAAAAAAGTGCTGATGAGTTGGATGGTCAAGACAAAAATGCTTAATTCTCTCTGATTCTCTCTGTTTTTAAATTCACATTCCTGGTTCACATTACATCATTCTTCACACTTCCCCGAGGTGCCAGGCTAACAGAAACTACATTTACATTCTTCACCTCTGGGCAGAAACCAGAGCAATAAAGGACATTTATGCATGTAAATTCTGGTCACTAACTCTGGCTTCAAAACAATAGGCAGGATTTCTTCATCTAGACCAGCTGGAGCCATGTTTACATCAAAGAGTCACAACATGCTTTACTTGGTCAGTAGAGTGGACTGTTGTTACATTTTTTTCAGTTCCACATGTACCACTATTTCTACCATTTAAGACAACAAACCTGTGGTTTACATTGATATTTACAGATAACAGAATTATCTCCAAAATCTATCTGGCTAGGCTGGCAGCCTTCATCTATCTTCACCCAATCTTCACATATCTCCCCCCTGGAGAACTCAAGCTAGTTTTCAAGTGACCCTTGAGAAACACTGCTTGAAGAAATTAGGTCTATCTGAGTGTACCTTACCCCATTCCCTGTCTTGAGAGCCCATCTGCATTGACATTGCTAATCCCACTGTGGTGCTGAATGGACATATCATATGCTTGCAATCCCAGGCTCCATCTTAGCAACTTGGCATTTTGCTGGCTGGTTCTGTTTAACCATGTTAAGGGGTTGTGATTTTTCATAACAGTGAATTTCCTCCCATACAGATAAGGCTGAAGTTTCTGCAGTGCCCACACTATGACTAGACATTCCTTTTCTACAGCTGCATAGCATTCCTTCTTGGGTTGGAGCTTATGGCTGAGATAAACCACTGGGTCCTCTTCCCCCTCTGAAGAAATCTGGCTAAGTACAGTCCCCACCCCATGGTTCAAAGCATCCACCTGCACAACAAATTATTTGCTCTAATCTGGACTGGCTAACACAGAGGGTCCTCCCAAAGCTTCTTTAAGCTTCTGGAATGCCTGCTCACATGCTGGGGTCCACACTACCTTATCTGGCCTGTTCTTCTTTGTCAGGTTTGTGAGGGGAGCAACTATGATACTATAACTGGGGACAAACTTTCTGTTGTACCCTGCTGTCCCTAAAAATGTTCTCACCTGCTTTTTAGTAACAGGTGCAGGCCATGCCTGAATGGCTTCCACTTTGCCAGGTTCTGGCCTTATCTTACCACTCCCCACTCCATGTCCTAGGTAGGATACCTCTGCCATACCCACCTGACATTTACTCGGCTTAATGGTCAACCCTGCCCTCTGTAGTCTGCCCAGCACCTCCTGGACATGCTGAAGGTGCTCTGGCCAGGAATGGCTATAGATGGCAATATTATCTAGGTAAGCAAGGGCAAACCTTTCTGCTTCTGCCAGGATATGATCTACCAGCCTCTGGAAAGTTGCTGGGGCATTCTTCATCCCAAAGGGCATCTTTGTGAACTCATACAATCACTTTCACTAGATACCCA
This sequence comes from Protopterus annectens, assembly GCF_019279795.1. Lineage (NCBI taxonomy): Eukaryota > Metazoa > Chordata > Ceratodontiformes > Protopteridae > Protopterus > Protopterus annectens. The sequence continues at coordinate 1,355,141,480 of NC_056746.1, read as the reverse complement.
GACAGTTCATTGGTTCAAGTCCTATCTAGGAAATAGACAACAAGCAGTCCTCGGGGAAAATAAACTATCTACTCTTCTCCCTATAACTCTTGGAGTCCCACAAGGCTCTATTCTGGGACCCCTCCTCTTCACTGTTTTCATAAATGATCTGAAAATCTCCCTTCCACAAACCACCTGCATACAATATCCCAATGACTCGACATTAATATGTTCAGCCTCCTCGCCTGCTGGACTTCTTTTGAGTATCCAAGCAGTATTTACCTCAGTTGAAAACTGGTCCCATCAATCCTCCTTAACCCCCAAAAAACTAAATTGGTACTATTCTCTCACACTCAGAAGTCTCCTGCTATCAACTTCACAATTACATCTAATAATGGTACTGTAATATTGCCGGGCACAACCACCAAACTTTTAGGTGTAGCAATTGATCATAATCTAAACTTTGCCACACATATCAACCTAACCATTAAATCAATTAATAAAAAACTTGGTTTCCTCTACAGACTTAAACCCTATCTCACACCTCTAGCTAGGACTGCTATTGCCCAAACCCACTTAATCTCCACCCTTCTCTATGCATCCCCAATCTATACCAACTTATCGAAAAATAATCTTCATAAGTTGGAAACAGCCTATAATAACATAGCTAGATTTGCCACTGGTGCCCCTTTTCGAACCCACCACTGCCAGAATCTTAAATTGCTAGGATGGCTGGAATTGCAAAGCCAGATTCTTTTCTAGCAACTTACTACTATACACAACATCGTACACCATCCCACAGATACACCCATACTCTCTACCCTCATCTGCCCATATAAAAATCTAACAACCCTTCAATCAGCTAATAAGGTTCTAGTAGCTACCCTAAAGTCCAACAACAAATCTGGAGATAGCTTGTTCTCAAACTCTGTTGGTAACTCTTGGAACACTCTTCCAACTGAACTAACAGCCCTGTCTTCTACCCCACTTTTCAAGAAGCAATTAAGAATCTTCCTTAAAGTCCAATGGCTTTGCCCATGCACAAATCCTGACTGACACTTTCTCCCCTAGCAGGACCATTCTTTACTATCTATCTTTAACATGCTATTTCAGGTGCTCTGATATTCTCTATTAATTCATACTGTAGTAGCTCACCTCCTAAGGTTTGGTAAACTTTATAAACAATGTTACCCTTAAAAAAATGTTTTGTTAATCCTTTTACTCAAAATTTTTAACTTATTTAGTCAGGTATGTTGGTATGTTACTGTAACAGTACTTTATAAATGTTCCTGTATTTGAAATGTTTTACCTGTCTGACATTATCTGTATTTTATATGGTCAAGATTTCTGTCTTATAAATTGTTTTAATGTGGAGCTTTTCTCCTCGGGCCTCCACTGAAAATGGACATATATCCAGTCTGCCTATCCTGGTCAACAAATGTAAAATAAAATAAAATAAAATAACATAAATACAAGCCAAAAGGAGTAACAAAGGCTGACTTCTGTCTAGCACTGGGAGTCAAGGGCACCTGACAGTGACCCTTGATAAGATCAATGGTTGTAAGATACTTAGCCCCACCCAGCTGCTCTAGGGCCTCATCTGTCCTAGGCATGGGGTAAGCATCTGACTCTGTGTGACTATTTAATTTCCTGTAGTCCACATAGAACCTGGTGCTGCTATCCTTCTTTGGCACCAGCTCCACTGGGGAGGCCCAGGGACTGTTGGACTCTTGACTCACCCATAGTTCCAACATCTCCTGCACCTCCTCCCTAAGAGTCTGTTTGACTCTCTCAGGCACTCTATAAGGGGCCTACCTATAGGCCTTTGCGGTCCTGTATTCACTTGGTGCTGCCCCAGGTGGGTGCACCCTGGTTTCCCAGTGAACATGTCCCCATATTCCTGCAACACTGCTCAGATTTCTCAAACCTGGGTAGGAGATAGCTGATGGGACATTGCTACCCCTTCCACTGTGGTGTCAGCTCGAGCCTCACTGAGGATATCAGTCCTCAGATCTCCCTCAGACTACTCCTGCAATCCACTGCAAATGCTCAGCACAAGGGCCTCGCTATCATGGTAAGGTTTCATCATGTTAACATGGTACAATTTGTGCTTTTGCCTTCTGCCTAACAGTTCCTCCATGTAATTAACATCACTTACCTTTCTTACCACTTATAGGGTCCCTCCCAAGCTGCTTGCAGCTTGTTGTGTCTGACAGAAATGAGAACCATTACCTGCTGCCCCACAGCATACTCTCTAGCTCGAGCATTCCTGTCATACCACACCTTTTTTCTGTTGTTGATGTTCTGCCATGTTCTCCTGAGCCAAGCCCATGAGTTCCCTGAGCCTTGTCCGAAGATTTAGGATGTATGCCACAACAGACTCCTTGTGAGACACGCACTCACCTTTCCACTCATCTTAAAGTAAATCTAGAGATCCTCTCACCCTATGCCTATACAGCAACTCAAAGAGTGAAAAGCCTGTGGATTCCTGGGGAACCTCTCTGTAAGCAAATGACAGATGGGGCAAATATTTGTCTGACTCCCTCTTAAACTGATCTGCAAATGCCCGTAGCATGGACTTGATTGTAGAGTTTAACCTCTCAACAAAACCATTAGTCTGGGGATGGTAAGGGGTGGTCTTCATGTGCTTCACCCCACAGGACTTCTACAGACAAGCCAGCAGGTCTGACATGAAATTGGCACCTCTGTCAGTCAGTATTTCTTTTGGGAAAGCTACCCTGCTGAAAATCTCTAACAAAGCATTTGCCACCTTCTCTGCCTCAATGGAGGACAAAGCCACTGCCTCAGGGTATCGTGTAGCATAATCTACTACCACTAGGATATACTTTTTCCCTGTGGAACTTGGGGTACACAGAGGATCCACAATATCCATAGCTACTCTCTGAAATGGCTCCTCAGTCACAGGCAAAGGCATCAAAGGAGCTCTCACCTTGTCTCCTGCCTTGCCTACCTTTTGGCACTGCTCACAGGTCCTGCAAGTACCCTGTTACATCTCTGGAAATTTCAGGCCAACAGAAGTTTTGCATAATACACCTCTTTGCACGTTTTATGCTCATATGACCTGCAAAGGGAACATCATGGGCTATGGCTAGAAGCACCAGATGGTAGGCTCTAGGCACTACCAACTGCTGTACTCTCTCACCTTCTGGCCCTCTCTCACGGGTCCACTCTCTGTATAGTAACCCTTTGACCCAGTATACAGATTTCCCCTTTTTTGAGAATCAGGTGCCTCCCTAGCTACCTGCCTCAGGCCTTGCAATGTAGGGTCTGAGAGCTGAGCTTGTCTTAGCCCTCTCCTTGTAACTCTTCCCAGCTCCCCTTCCACAGGAAGTCTGGCATCCTCTGACAGTGGTGCCTCACTGTCAGCCTGGGTACTACTACTCAACTCTACCTTTGCAGACACTCTGTCCAAGGGACCATCAGTACCCCCAAGCAGCTGTGGCTCATCTTCACTCTCATTGCTACAGGGTAGCTCCCTCCCTGAAGTAATCACCTCACCAGTCCTTGCTGCAAATATGTAGTCTGTCTGGTTCTCCCCCAGGCTACCAGACTTACCTACTTGTCTCCAAGCCTGACTGCATGTAACTGCACAAGCATAGGGTACTGCACGATCAAAATCATTCCCTTACAGGACATCTGCAGGTATATCCTCAAACACACCTACTTGCTGGCTTCCTTTTCCACTCTCCCAGTCAAGGTGAACCCTAGCCAAAGGTATTTGGACTGGGATCCCTCCTAAAGCCCTAACTGGAGTAGACTGCCCAGGCAAGTAGTGCTTCTCTTTAACTATTGCAGGCTTTACAATGGTTAAATCAGAGGCTGTGTCTCTCTTGGCAATGGCTTCTTTGCCATTCACTACAATAGGATATAACCGCTGGTGGTAGTTTGGTACCCTTGTTGTCCCAAGACAACCTACTATTGGCATTTGGTCTTTCCCACTTACTGGCTCCCTCACCTTTTGTTCTCCACCTTGCCTCTGTGGATACCTGTATGCCACATGCCCCACTGGTTGCATTCAAAACATTTAACCCTAGCTCCTGGACATGTACCTAGACTAGTGGCTTCTCCTGCTACTGGCAGATTCTGTTGGGTCAGTCTGTGCTGCCCACCCTGGGTACCGTTAGACCCATGAGCAATACTGGAAGTCCCTTTCCTGTAAAGGGCTGCCCTGTTTGTCAGGTATAGGTCTCCCCTCTTCCCCAACTCATCCGAAGTAGCACACTGTCTCTCAGCTAACCAGATTCTCATGTCCTCAGGCAAAGTGCTAAGGGCTTGTTCCCTCACCAAAAGGTCTGCCAGCCCTTCAAAAGAGGTGACCTGAAATCCACTCACCCACCTATGGAAATAAGTGCTCTGTTCAGCAACATATTCACACACACTTTCATCTACATTGTGTCTATGCTCACAAAACCTTTTCCTATACATTTCAAGTGTTAGCTTAAACAATTCTAACAAGTGAACCCTAGCCAAAGGTATTTGGACTGGGATCCCTCCTAAAGCCCTAACTGGAGTAGACTGCCCAGGCAAGTAGTGCTTCTCTGTAACTATTGCAGGCTTTACAATGGTTAAATCAGAGGCTGTGTCTCTCTTGGCAATGGCTTCTTTGCCATTCACTACAATAGGATATAACCGCTGGTGGTAGTTTGGTACCCTTGTTGTCCCAAGACAACCTACTATTGGCATTTTGTCTTTCCCACTTACTGGCTCCCTCACCTTTTGTTCCCCACCTTACCTCTGTGGACACCTGTATGCCACATGCCCCACTGGTTGCATTCAAAACATTTAACCCTAGCTCCTGGACATGTACCTAGACTAGTGGCTTCCCCTGCTACTTGGCAGATTCTGTTGGGTCAGTCTTTGCTGCCCACCCTGGGTACCGTTAGACCCATGAGCCATACTGGAAGTCCCTTTCCTATGCAGGGCTGCCCTGTTTGTCAGGTATAGGTCTCCCCTCTTCCCCAACTCATCTGAAGTAGCACACTGTCCATCAGCTAACTAGATCCTCATGTCCTCAGGCAAAGTGCTAAGGACTTGTTCCCTCACCAAAAGGTCTGCCAGCCCTTCAAAAGAGGTGACCTGACATCCACTCACCCACCTATGGAAATAAGTGCTCAGTTCAGCAACATATTCACACACACTTTCATCTACATTGTGTCTATGCTCACAAAACCTTTTCCTATACATTTCAAGTGTTAGCTTAAACAATTCTAACAAGTGATTTTTAACAGCGGTATAATCAAAACATGCAACGTCAAACATTTTTGACAAACCAGTTACAGCTTTACCATAGAGTAAGGGGGTCAGGAACCATAACCAGAGCCTTTGGTCAACACTATACTGTTTGCATACCCTGTCAAACATATGAATGAAACTATCAAAATTATCCCCCTCTTTAAATTGCAGAACAAATTTACTGACTTTTTTTGCTTCTGGGGTCCATTTACTCCCTTCCCCATTACCTCCATGACTCTGGTGAAGAGTCAGCATTTCCCTCTCATGCCTCCTCTGCTGCTCCTTCTCCTTGGCTTCTATCTCCAAACGCCTGGCCTCCAAATCAAGTCTCTTTAGCTCCAGATGGATTTTTAAGTCCTCTGCAGAAAGGTTGAGCTGTCCATTCTCTGAGGGTATTATATCTCCACTGCCGGTCTGATTGTCCTCCTGGTTGCTCTTTTCTGATGCAGCTGTAACTAAGGCTGCAATCAGGTCTGCCTTAGTCAGGTTTCCATGCACCAGTCCCCTAGTCTGGCACATCTCCGCCAGCTGGCTCCTTGTCAGCCTTCCATATTCCTCTGCTGACATGCTACCTGCTCATCCTGACTAACTAAGCTAACAAAAAAAATAAAACAATTGTGATCTGAATTCACTGCATGCCTGATTTAGAGTACAAAACACCTTCAAAGCTCACTGTACACAAGCTACAGAAATTCACTCTACCCACACCACTGCAAGCCAATTAGTATTTGCTAAGCAATTAATATGTGGTGTGGATATCCCACCACTGCCAAACAATTATAATGTGATGCCCGTGCCCTAGCCCAGCAATCAAGGAGCCTCAATCCTCACCACTAACACCAGTGAGGGGAGTCTCATATAGGAGGAAAGGATAACAAATACACACAGTAAAGTGCAATTTCCCTTAAGAGCACACAGAGATCACAGTTAGCCCAGGGATGGGCACTCCCTTGCTCTTCAGATCTCCAATAAGACTCCCCACTGGCACAGCTATAGTGTCCAGTTCTCAGCCTAGTGGGCAAGCTAAAACCTCCAGCACCCTTTCTGTCCAACCAGTGCTTCATGTCCCTGCCCAAGTAGCTCACACACACACACACACACACACACACACACACACACACACACACACACACACACACACACACACACACACACTTTGAGAAGAATTTATACAACCACACAGACATTCCTGGGAAAGGCTGGCACAGGTTCTCCAGCTGTGCCCCTTTTACCCAGACTATACGGTAGAAATCACTGCCACCATCCAGCTAATATTTATCAGCTACCCAAAGGCCCTTAAAAGGGTGTCCAATTATTACTGTGCAATATTATTATCCAATTGGTAGTATAACTAAACAGTCAAGGCTTATTAGCGTGACTTGATACAGGATCACTATATATATGCAATGTACTCTTAGAGCTTAACTTATCTCTACACAAAACAGTCACAGTTGAAAGGTTTTAGAATATTTAATAATAAATAATAAAAACACAAGACAATACTTCTTACTACACAGTGCTAGTCAAGAGTTCAGATATCACAGAGAAATACTTAAAATAATTCAGTAGTACAGTTCTGACATCACATAAAAACATTTGGTCTAATCTTTCTAATTTCTAGCTATTTCTAAGAGAAAACACAAGTCTAAGATAAACTTACATATAGAGCAAAACAGTGCTGATGAGTTGGATGGTCAAGACAAAAATGCTTAATGCTCTGTTCATCTGTTTTTAAAATCACATTCCTGGTTCTCATTGCATCATTCTTCACACTTCCCTGGGTTACATTACATCATTCTTCACAATTACCTGGGTTACATTACATCATTCTTCACACTTCCCTGAGTTACATTGCATCATTCTTCACACTTCCCTGGGTTACATTACATCATTCTTCACACTTCCCTGGGTTACATTACATAATTATTCACATTTCCCTGGATTCCCTGGCTAACAGGAACTACATTTACATTCTTCACCTCTGGGCAAAAACCAGAGGAATAAAGGACATTTATGCATGCAAATTCTAGCCATTAACTCTGGCCTTAAAACAATAGGCAAGATTCTTCATCTAGACTGTCCGGAACCATGTTTACATCAAAGGGTCACAGCATGCTTTACTTGGTCAGCAGAGTGCACTGTTGTTACACTTTTTTTTAGTTTCACATGTAACACTATTTTTACCATTTAAGACAAGCCTGTGGTTTACATTAATATGTACAGATGACAGCATTATCTCCAAAGTTCTATCTGGCTAGGCTGGCAGCCTTCATCTAGCTTCACCCAATCTTCACAGTTTCCTTAATGGTTGTTGGGGGCGGAATGTGGATATCTAGGGTGATTAGCTTATGGTCGGATCTGACCAACAAGGAGTTGACTTCAGGTGTGGAACACTGGTCACTCATGTTGGTAATGACTAGGTCTAGGATATTGTTGCCCCTGGTGGGGGTGTGGATAAGATGAACTAGGGCATTAGAATTCATGAATTCCTAAAAGCATTGAGCAAAGGAGTTGGTACATGAGTAGTTTTCCCAGTTAATGGTGGGGTAGTTGAAATCGCCCATTATTAGGGTGTTTGGTTGAACCACTATGTCAAGAAAAGAGGAGTGGGAATCCTGGGTCATGGTGGGGGACCTGTAGCAAGCTACAATTTGGATTACAGTTTTGCCCAGAGCTAGTTGCACTTGGATAACCCCGGATGCATTATGCTGCACAACTAGCATGGAGGTGTGGATATCCTCAATGAATATGGACACACCTCTGCCTTTGGTGTTCTGGTCCAGGTTAGATGGCCGAAAAGTGTAGTATGAGTTATAACCTGGTAATGCAGGGGTGCTCTCTAGAGCCTTGAACCAGGTCTCAGTCACTGAACAGATATCAATGTTCTCCATTTTAAGGACTGCCTCGAGTGAGTGCATTTTGAGATTTGGAATCCTAGCATTGAGTAGCATTGCCCTCAGTTTTTGCTTGCCTGTTCCTGTTACAGTGATGAATTTGTCATTTAAACCTGATCTAAAAAAGGCACTATTGGGGTGGCAAGACCCTTAGCCAGTATCCGGAATCCCAGGGGCGACAGGTGCAGGCCATCTCTGACAAAGCATCGTGGTCTGTTGACCATGTTGTCCCAGGCAGACAGATACTGAATCCCCTTAGAATGACACCAGAAGCTTAGCCAATTGTTGAAGTCAATCATTTTGCCCTTATACTGCAGTATCATTCTGGGTGATGGCAGGATGCTACTCAGGGCTAGGGTCATACTTGCCTGGGCTACAAGATCAGAAATCTCTTCCATATCTCTTTTCATGTAGTCCAGGGAGGTACATCACAGGTCATTCACACCAGCATGGACAATGACAAAATCATATTTGTACTTGTTGTGGAGTGACCTGAGTGTGTGGGTTATGTGGTGGATCCTGGCATCCGACAGGCAGCTGACAGTAACCTTCTCCTTGTTTAGCCTGGTGAGTGGGACATCAGTGTGCCTGACTATACAGTCACATATGACTAGTGTGTTGGGTATGTTGTTTTGCCTTATGGGCTGTGGTTTATTGGCACACTGAGTCTGTGGTCTATGTGTCATTTGGATTGTGTTGGGGGTGGAGGTTGCTTGGGTTTCTGCTTTGGAGGTCTCTGTTGCTTGAGCAGATTATTATTGAGAGCCTCTGCGAATGTTTTTGTGTTTCTATGTGTGGATTTTGGTGGTGTAGGTTTAGTGGGACTATGTGATGAGTGTGGTGTGGTGCAAGTGTTTACCTTCTCCTCTTGACTGTCAAGTTCAGTCTAGGTTGGGGAGAGCTTTACCTCCAGTTTGGCTAGATAAGTGCATCTTTCACAGGTTGTGGTGTTGGGTGGTAGTAGGAGAGGGTTGTCTGTGTACATGAGGCAATTGCTACATTGCCACAGGATGCCCAGATTCATCAGATAGACAGGAGAGAACACTGGGAGCTGACCCTTAGACATGCCTGAATAAAAAACTACTTTCCTCTAGACAAGTGAGGAAAGTGAGTATAAGAGCTGTTTTTCTCTAAGCAAGTGAGGAAAGTAAGTACAAAAAACTGTTTTCCTCTAGGTAAAGAGGAAGGTTGAGTGCTGTAGCAATTTGTAGTTTATTTAGTGCTTACAACAAGTTCTGAACAAGCGCTGAGCACAAATAAGCAAATTTAAGTGCTAAAACTAAGAATCTGTACCTGGATCTTGTGGTAGATAGGCTACCTATTGCTTACCACTCCCACTGATAAGCTAGAATGCTTCCCTCCAACACAGAAAGGCTTGGGGGGCTCAGAAGCTTACAAACAGTCCTGGATATAGCAAATCTATATCTGGACTAGACTAGTTACAGAAAAGGTGGTAAACAAGCACAAATGTGGGCTTTTAAACCAGAACGTTGAAAGAGATGTAAAAACTGTCCAAACGGCCAATAAACTACAATTTCTGGGCTAGAAACCACTCTTGTGTTACCTAGTGCTTACCACTCCGACTGATAAGCTAGAAGGCTTCCCTCCAGCACAGAAAGGCTTGGGGGGCTCAGAAGCTTACAAGCAGACCTGGATGCAGCAAATCTGTATCTGGACTAGACTAGTTTCAGGAAAGGCAGGAAACAAGCTTAGAATTTTTTTTTTTTGGAAAGTGGAAAGGGAGAAAGGAGAAACAGAAGATATTTCAAAATTAAGGACCTAAGTGGCTTGCCTTTCACAAATATTCCCTCTGTATTAGGTATAATGAACTAGTGACACTAGACTAGAATAGAGCTGGGATAGGGCTGAACAGATGGGACTGGTAGGAGTGTCTGAAGTCAAAATATGATCTCACTGTACTCAGTTGAGGGATCAAATGAGATAGACCCAGGAGGAGTGTTCAAACACAAATTTACAGGAGGGGAGGGCAATTCCAAAGCCACCAAGATTAGTACCAAAACAAGAACAGGGAGGGCGGGTGGGAAACTGACTGCAGAGACAGAGAGAGACCTCAGTATTTTATGAAACAATTAAATAGAAAAATAAAGGAGTGGGAAAGGATGGCCAGAATAACTAAGGTGGGGTGAATCTACCAGGAACAACAAGTTTCTGAAATCCATGTTGGATAGCCTACAGGAGCTGATCAATGCCTCAGATCTAGAGGAATTCAGTCAACTGGTACAAGGCTTTACTAGGAAGAATAAATTTGGAGTGTAACTCTAACCAAGACAGAGTGGTTCCCATATGCCCAAGTAAAGAGACTATTAGTCAATACAACTGGGTAAACAGACTATAAACTAAAGCTGATATCATGGAGTTTTGTACACATGGATTATGGTGAGCTGGGGGAGAGGATCAAAGCTTCATTAGAAAACTGTGAACAAAGTGAAGGAGTAAAAAGCTAGGACACTGCATTAGAGATGTCGTCCTCAGCGCTACAAGTGTTTGAAGAAGAGAAGGCACATATAGCTATATATTATTGTGAGAATAATGATTAGGGTATAATATAGGGCATAGTTTTCAGGAGGAATATGCACAGAAGGAGAACACTAACTGAATGACAACAAAGGTAGAAAGAGCAGTTCATGAAATAGTTAATGACAATGAACAAGGGCTCTTTTAAGTACAATTATGTAAGTACAGTTATGTAAGTATGTATTTATTTATTGGCATTTGTTAACAGTTAATGCCTAACTAGAAGGTTTCATTTTAGTGAAGTTCTTGATGGCTCACTGCAAGATGAGTAACTGATTAAACTTAACAAGTGAAATAATAGTAGCACGTTCAGTGTCAGACTAAAAGCAATACAAGCTATAACTTAATCTACATTACAGAATAAAACATAACATAACATAATCTAACATAACATAACACAGCACACCACAACATAACATAACATATAACATAATATAGCACAGCATAACATAACATAACATAGTAAAACATACATAACATAACATAGCATAATATAACGTACCATAACATAACTTAGCACAGCATAACATAACATAACATAACATGGTATAACATAGCATAACATGATATATAACATATAACATAACAGCATAACCTACATAACATAGGATAATATAACATAACATAGCATAGCATAACATAACATAACGTAGCATAGCATAACATAACATAGTATAAGATAGCATAACATAATATATAACATAATATAACATAACATAACATAACATAGCACAGCATAACATAGCATAACATAATATATCATATCATAAATAACATAACATAACATATCATAAATTAACATAAATTAACATAACATAGCACAGCATAACATAGCATAACATAGCATAACATAACATAATATAACGTAGCACAGCATAGCATGACATAACATAGTATAACATAGCATAACTTAATATATAACATAACATAGCATAACCTACATAGCATAACATAACATAGCATAGCATAGCATAGCATAATATATCATAAATTAACATAACATAACATAGCATAACATACATAACATAGCACAGCATAACATAACATAACATAACATTAGTATAACATAGCATAACATAATATATAACATAATGTAACACAACATAACATAGCATAATTTGGTTATGCTATGCTAAACCAATATTCTGGTTTAAGCACTTGGGCTTGAGGCCAGTTATTTTACATTAAGAGGGTTCGTGTTCTGCACTCTTGTGGGAGGAGAGGCTGGACTCTGTCCTTCTGAGCTGGGAATTTCTGGTTAAAGCTTATAGTGCCTGCATATTTGAACTGCTTCTTACTGAAATTGGTACACCTCATTTGTTGTAGCATAGACTAGATCCAGACCTGCTGAATCTAGCTTTGTTTGTATAACTTGAGCACTAATCCAGGCATTCTTTAAAGTATTCAGTTGTATTTATTACTGCTGGTAGTAACTTGATTAAAGTGTAGCTATCATTCTAAGTCTTTTGGATTAAGCACTTGGGCTTCAGACCAGTTGTTTTACATTAGGTAGGTTTGTGGCCTGCACTGTGGTGGCAGGACAGGTAGCTTACATCCTTCTAAGTTAGGAATTGCTGATTGAGAGCTCAATGTCTGTTATTCTAAAAGTGTATTAGTTCTGGTTTAAGCACTTGGGCTTCAGGCCAGTTATTTTACGTTAAGAAGGATTGCGGTCTGCACTCTTGTGGGAGGAGAGGCTGGACTCTGCCCTTCTGAGCAGGGAATTTCTGGTTAAAGGCTTATAGTGCTTGCATATTCTAACTGTTTCTTACTGAAATTGGTACACCTTGTTTGCTGTAGCATAGACTAGATCCAGGCCTGCTGAATCTAGCTTTATTTGTATGCTTGTTGTTTGTTTATTTCCCTGAAATGCTAATTCCACCTAAAATGCGGCCTTTTAGCACTTCTGTGGATCCCTAGTGATATCTGCATTGCTTACTGTACTTATTTCCTTGTTTCACTTGAAAGAAAGTTACTGTTTGTCATTTTTGCATTTAAGTTACCTGTAACACATTGCATTTAAGTTACCTGGCACTTGCTCACTAAAGCAATTATATAAGTCAGCTCTAAAAAATTTAAAGCACTTCACCCTCACAAACACCCCTTGAGTACCTTGTTCCCCATTGGCCCTTTTTTTCAATTATAAAGGAATTCCCAATACTATTCTAGCATGTCCAAAGGTCAGTTGTCAATCTCCTCTCCGGTCCAGCAGGTGAATCTGGGAATCTTGAGGCAATGTTACAACTGCCTCATGTACACAGACAACCCTCTCCTCCTCCCAACAAATTCCAACACATGTGAGAGATGCAACCATATAGCCAAACTGGAGGCTAAGCTCTCTCAACTCAGTACTGGCGTAACCAGTCAGGAGGAGAAGAAAACCACACTCACTACAATTCCAGTCTCACATAGACCTACCACGACAACAAACCAAACACAAAAAAATACAAAAACATACTCGGAGGCTCTAAATAAAAATCTGCCCAAGCAGCAGAGACCTCCAAAGCAGACACCCAAGCAACCGCTACCCCAAAACAAAACACGTGCAACACATAACTCACAAAGCCAGTGTGCCGAGCAGTCACAGCCCTTAAGGCTAAACAACACACCTGATACACTTGTAATAGGTGACTCTATCGTCAGGCACACTGACATCCCGCTCACCCGGCTGAACAAGGAGAAGGTCACGGTGAGCTGCCTGTCGGGCGCTAGGATCCGCCACATAACACAAGCACTCAGGTCACTCCAAGGCAAATACAAATATGACTCAGTCATTGTCCATGCTGGTGTGAATGACCTGAGACGTACCTCCCTGGACTACATGAAAAGAGACATAGAGGAGCTCTCTGAGCATGTAGCCCAGGCCGGTATGACCCTGACCTTGAGTAGCATCTTACCCTCACCAAGAATGATGCCACAATATGAAGACAAGATGATCAATTTCAACAATTGGCTTAAGTTTTGGTGTCATTCAAAGGGGATCCAATGCCTGTCAGCCTGGGATGACATGCTTCGCTAGGGACGGCTTGCACCTGTCACCCCTGGGCTTTCGGATATTGGCAAAGGCTCTTGCTACCCCCATAGTGCCTTTTTTAGGCAAGGCTCAAAAGACAAACCCACCTCCATAGGTATCACAAGGGATAAGAAACTAAGAGTAATGCTACTCAATGCCAGAAGTCTAAACCTCAAGATGCACGCACTCGAAACTCTCCTTAGCATGGAGAACATCGATATCTGTGCAGTAACAGAAACCTGGTTCAAGACTCCCGAGAGCACCCCAGGTTATACCTCATACCATGCTTTTCGGCCCCAAAACTTAGACCGAACCACAAAAAGAGGGCGAGTATCAATATTCGTCAAAGATACCCACACCTCCAGGTTGGTGGCACAGCACGAAGCATCAGAGACTATCCATGTGCAACTAACTGTGGGTAAAACTGCCTTCCATTTTATAGCCTGCTACAGACCACCCTCCCAAACACAGGAACCTCACTTGGCCTTCCTGAGAATACTGGAAAATATGAAGGTCTCTCCAAACACCATTATATTGGGCGACTTCAACTACCCAAACATAGACTGGGAGCATTACTCTAGCTCCAACACCCTAGCCCAAAGGTTCCTAGAATTTATAAACTGAAATGCTATGGAACAACTTGTTACCACTCCCACAAGAGGGGAAAACATACTGGACCTGATCATCACCAACATGGGGACACTATGCTCCAGACCAGAAGTGTATCCCTCACTGGTAAGATCAGACCATAAACTAATCTCACTGGATATTCACATCCCGACCCCACCCCCTGCCCAGAAAACCACAGTGAAAAACTTCTCTAAAGCAAATTTCACATGCCTCAAAACTGAGGCAAAATCCTTCAAAGCCCCTGGGCCTGTGGAAAATACGGCCCAGACCGCAGAATCCTTTATAAACGCATTCTATGAACACCTTCAGGAATGCATGGATCATGCAATCCCAAATAAAACCAAGACCCAATCCTCCAAAGGCAGACGTCCTGTCTGGTGGACCCCAGCCATAAACAAACTATACAATAGAAGGAGGAAGCTACTACATGATAGAGCAAAATCCCAAAAAGGGAAGGCATCTCTGATCAGTATTAGCAAAAAACTACGGGCACTCATAAAATCGTCTAAGGCCAGCTTGAGAAAAATTGCACAGGACACTAAGGATAATCACAAGGCTTTCTTTAGTTATGTTAGGAACCTGGGTGGGAATTCCCAGATATGCTCAGAATTAGTCCAAAATGACAAAAATACACCGAGCCCACAGACATTGCCAACATCCTAGCTGACAGGTTCAGTGCAAACTTCTCCTCCCTCTCCCCACCAAAAGGGCAAATATCTATCCCAACAGAGTGCTGCCCCCCTGACATCTCAGATGCTCAGGTAAGAGCCGCCCTCTCCAAAGCAAAAAACACAGCATCAATGGGACCAGATGGTGTCCCGGGCTGCATCCTACATGAACTCCAAGAAGAGCTAAACCCAAACATAAAACTACTGCTCAATCTTAGCCTTACTACAGGATATGTGCCCAAAGTGTGGCGTGCAGCAACAGCGGTCCCTCTCCACAAAGGTGGTGCCTCAATGGATCCTGGAAACTATCGCCCCATAAGCCTGACTAGCTTGGTCTGCAAAGCTATGGAAAGGATCATCATGGACCTCATAAATAAAGATATTGGGGACCTACAGACACTGGATCCTACCCAGTTTGGCTTTGTTAAGGGCAGATCCTGCCTCTTAAACCTGGTCGATTTCTTTGAAACAGTCACCAAGGCCATTGACGAGGGAAGGTGGTCCACACAGCCTACCTGGACCTCGCAAAAGCATTCGATACAATACCCCACTCGGGCATTATAGATAAGCTCACCAGCTTAAATATAAACCCCTATGTCACTAGATGGGTTGCAAACTGGCTCAAAGACAGAACCCACATGGTTAGAATTGCTGGAGCCATGTCAGACTCCAAACCAGTTACAAGTGGCATCCCACAAGGCTCAGTCCTGGGACCTCTCTTGTTCGGTATATATTTCTCGGCAGTACAGGCCAACACGGAAGGACTGTGGCTGACCAATTTCGCAGATGACTGCAAACTGGGTGCCATAATCAACTCTCCAGCCGACACAAGCATCCTCCAAAAGGGCCTCATAGAAACAGACAACTGGTGCCAGAGCCATGGCCTCAAGCTAAACGCCAAAAGTGTATAGTCATCCCCTTTGGAAAAACAAAGTGCCCACAAATTACCACATAGGTGGTAATCCATTAAGTACAGAAGAAGTCATTAGGGACCTGGGGACCCAAGTTGATAGCAATCTCTCATTTGACAACCACGTGGCCAAAGTGGTTAGAAAAACATTTTATATAGCCCACCTAATCATGAAGGGATTCACATCTAGATCAGGGGAGGTCATCATACCTCTTTACTCATCCCTCATCAGGCCCATAATTGAGTACAATGCCCCTTTTGGGATGTACCTTACCAGACACCTGCAGCAACTGGAAAGACCCCAAAAGTACCTCACCAAGAGGATCAAAGGGCTCAAACAGATGCCATATGCTGCCCGGTTTAAGAAACTCCAGCTCTACTCAGTGGCATACCGCCTGCTCAGAGGCGATCTGTGCCTGACGTATAAAGCCATGTCCAACCCAGAATTAATGGACATGCTGCACCTCAGAAAATCCAAATCCCATCGAGCTACGCTCGAGAGACTTGAACCTCAGCACTGAAATAAATAGGACATGCTGGAGGGACAGATTCATAACCCAGAGGCTCCCTTCACTCTGGAATAAAATCCCAGTCCAGGTTAGGCAGAGTCCCACATTGACTCTCTTCAAGAGGAATCTTGATGAGTGGATGGGAGATCGTAGGTTTACCCCGGCTATCACTTCTGTGTCACTGTTAGACAGAGGCACAGTATACTAACCTCAAAAAAGGCATAGCAAAATTAATTTAAAATGGGTGGCGAAAGCCAAACACACTCTGGCTAGGCTTATAAATGCCCTAGGGCAGATAGCCTAGTATGAACCTATGAACCTATGAACCTACAACCTACATAACATAACATAGGATAACATAACATAACATAGCATAGCACAACATATCGTAAATTAACATAATATAACATAACATATCATAACATAACATAACATAATGTAACCTAATATAACATCAAGTAACATAGCATATATCATAACATAGCATACATTATGCTTATAAAAAGATATTGAAGAGTTCAGGATTCTGAGGTAGCAGAATAATGACATCAAACTTAAATACAGAACATTCCAGAAAGACAAAGCAAAAAAATCACAGGTAATGGCAAAGTAAATATAGACGCATATACACAGTATTAGGGCTATAAACAAAATGAATCATTTTGAATAAACAACACTGCACGAGAAAAATATTCACCTCATCTGAGTAATAAGTGTCAAATCAGAGGAAAAAAGTGCCCACACAAGATGATATATGAAGTTATTACACATAAAGATACCAATGGTAATACTAATAAATGGTTAAAAGTAAAGTAAAATATTACAAACAACAACACTTACATTCAAATGTAATGGTACAAAATGTTCAGTCATCATTTATGTTGCTATTATTGCTGTCCTATAAAAAAGAAATGTAATTCAAAATCTATACACCACTATACAGCACTCAGGGCAACATTCTACATAACTATTACTGTGGTAATCGTACCAGTCATGATAAAAACTAAGTGAACATTTTTAAGCCACTTTAATTAACTGACACAGATGAAGCTGATATGACAAAATCTATAAAGGGAATAAATCAGTGTTGTAGAATAAATACTTTTAACAATTGTTTATTGTGTTGCATTTGTAAATAAGAGGGTATATTTTGCAGCAGGTGTAGCAGTTCCATTATATGAATAATACCTCTTGCTTTGATATGATGAAGTTGGAGGAAAGTGATGTATAAATGCCCTTATATGAAGAGAAAGAGGATTGTGGGAAGAGGGGATAAACTGCTATGTGATCCGTCAGGTATATTAGAGGTAGATTTATTTACAGGAAGTGAAAGATAAGTGCTTTCTTCTGTATTCATATAAGACTTCATGAGATAACAGACAAATGTGAAATGCAGCTGTATAAAACATATGCAGTGTCATCTGCCATCTAATCATGGATGTAATTTAATTAATTCAATAAAATAAAAATTGGAGACAATTGGCAGAGTCATCATAAAAACCTCAATAAAACACCTAAAGCTAAAAATCCTAGAACTAAATATACATATATTTCTATCTATCTATCTATATATATATATATATATATATATATATATATATATATATATGTATATGTATGGATTTGTTTGAAGAGAAAATGCCCCTAACTTCAACAGTTCAACAATTATACTTTGATGCAGCCATGTGTCTCTAACCTTACTGTGTTTACTGGTTAGCTCTCTCAGTTGACAAAGAGAGTACAATGATTGTCGTATGCTTACTGATTAGCTCTCTCAGTTGACACAGAGCGTAGAATGATTGTTGCTTACCAGATTTAATTCCAGCCATATGTCCCTAACAACAAACATAATGTTGGAAGCCTTACTATGCTTACTGGTTAGCTTTCTCAGTTGACACAGAGTGTACAATGATTGTTGTATACTTACTGGTTAGCTCTCTCACTTGACACAGAGCGTACAATGATTGTTGCTTACCAGATTTAATTCTAGCTATATGTCACTAACAACGAATGTAATGTTGGAAACCTTACTATTCTTACTGGTTAGCTCTCTCAGTTGACAAAGGGCATACAATGAATGCGGCTTTCAAGATTTAATTCCAGCCATGTGTCTCTAACAATGAACGTAATGTTGGAAATCTTACGATGCTTACTGGTTAGCTCTCTCAGTTGACACAGAGCGTACAATGAATGTTGTATGCGTACTGGTTAGCTCTCTCAGTTGACAGAGCATACAGTGATTGTTGCTTACCAGCTTTAATTCCAGCCATGTGTCTCTAACAACAAACATAATGTTGGAAACCTTACTATGCTTACTGGTTAGCTCTCTCAGTCGACACAGAGCGTACAATGATTGTTGCTTACCAGCTTTAATTCCAGCTATGTGTCTCTAACAACAAACATAATGTTGGAAACCTTACTATGCTTACTGGTTAGTTTTCTCAGTTGACACAGAGAGTACAATGATTGCTGCATGCTTACCTCTCTCATTTGACAAAGAGCATACAATGATTGTTGTATGCTTACTGGTTAGTTTTCTCAGTTGACACAGAACATACAATTATTGTTGCTTACAAGATTTAATTCCATCCATGTGTATCTAACAACAAACATAATGTTGAAAACCTTACTATGCTTGCTGGTTAGCTCTCTCAGTTGACAAAGAATGTACAATGATTGTTGCTTACAAGATTTAATTCCAGCCATGTGTCTGTAACAGCAAACATAATGTTGGAAACCTTACTATGCTTACTGGTTAGCTCTCTCAGTTGACACTGTGCATACGATTGTTGCTTACCAGATTTAATTCCAGCCATGTGTCTCTTAGCACTCTCAATTGACGCAGAACGTACAATGATCATTGTATGCTTACTGGTTTGCTCTCTCAGTTGACACAGAGTATACAATGATTGTTGCTTACCAGATTTAATTCCAGCCATGTGTCTCTAACAATAAACATAATCTTGGAAACTTTACTATGCTTACTGGTTAGCTTTCTCAGTTGAGAAAGAACGTACAATGATTGTTGCTTACAAGATTTAATTCCAGCCATGTGTGTCTAACAACAAATATAATGTTGGAAACCTTACTATGCTTACTGGTTAGCTCTCTCAGTTGACACAGAGTGTACAATGATTGTTGTATACTTACTGGTTAGCTCTCTCAAATAACACAGAGTGTACAATGATTGTTGTACACTTACTGGTTAGCTGTCTCAGTTGACAAAGAGCGTACAATGATTGTTGTTTACCAGATTTAATTCCAGCCATGTGTCTCTAATAACAAACATAATGTTGGAAACCTTGCTATGTTTACTGGTTAGCTCTCTCAGTTGACACAGAGCGTACAATGATTGTTGTATGCTTACTGGTTACCTCCCTCAGTTGACACAGAGCGTACAATGATTGTTGCTTACCAGATTTAATTCCAGCCATGTGTCTCTACCAACAAGCATAATGTTGCAAACCTTACTATGCTTACTAGTTAGGTCTCTCAGTTGACACAGCGCATACAGTGATTGTTGCTTACCAGATTTAATTCCAGCCATGTGTCTCTAACAGCAAACATAATCTTGGAAACCTTACTATGCTTATTGGTTAGCTCTCTCAGTTGACACAGAGCGTACAATGATTGTTGCTTACCAGATTTAATTCTAATGCACACCATGATGTGAAAGGTGTATTGGATATTGACACTTACATTGTTTCTCTGGTTTCAGGAGCATTTCCATATTCAAAGAATGTCCAGGACTCACTTTCTTCTCACATGAAGTACACAACCAACAGCAATGACACTATGAGAGCCCAATGAATTTCTTTTCAGCAGCTTCCTTGATTTTTCTTCCAGTGGATGTATTAGGGTATTGATTGTGTTGGAAGCTAACTCAGTCCAGCGTTCTTATATGGTGGTTGTATCTAATATGAACCCACCATTCAAGAGTGATGTAAAGTACGTTTCTGCTGCAGGACAAGTATATTCTCCTAATGGTGCTGCTAGCAACAATGGTGCAAATATTATTCAACTACATGACACACCTGTTGTAGCTGGACCTTCATTTTTTCCTGAAGTGAGTTTCCTAACCCATCTGATAAATGTCTCATGAATAAAAGTATGGATTTTTTGTAATGACTGGCTGCATAAACTGAATTGTCTTGATGAGGTGGTGGGGCCTCAGACTTTTATTGACAATTCCTATTCATCTTCAAAGGACAAAATTACTTGTTTTGAAAAATTATTAGGACATTTTTGTGGGTTGCAATTGGATAATATATTCCTGAATGAGTCTATGCTACACCAGTGGGAACCAAAGGGTCTCAGGTTTTGGAAGTACCCAGATGGTGTTAAACCAGGATCTGTGTTTCATCATGAAGTTTTGGACTCTTTTGACTGAATGTTAATTGAACTTTGCGGTCTTATTGTTAATAACAATATTAGAGTGTTATTGATCATAAAAAAAGATATTTGTAGATTGTATAAAGAAATTTGCGAAGATTTATTATTTGAACAGTTTTCTACCTATTTTTTGATATTTTTGATAGGGTTGATAACAAATGTGACACTATACAAAACCTTATACTATATACCTTATACTATATTCCAAAGACATGCATCTGGAGCATTTCTCCCCAGGCCTCCGCTGAAAACAGGCTCTGTGGAACCTAGTTGGACTTTCCTGGTCAACAAATGTTAAATAAATAAAAATAAATAAATAAAAAATACAAGCTAGGAAAAGTAAGAAGTTTAATAGAGATAGAGTAGCATATGAAAATAAGGAATTATATCTGGTGCCTAAGTCCTTTCAGGTATCTGGTTATGACTCTATGAGAGATATGGAGAATGCAGTTTCATCTAGAAATTTAGTGGACCCCAATTTTTTAGACCCACCATTCCCAGGGCAGCACATTTTACCCCTACCCTGCCAGGAGGTCCTCCAGGCTGATGGAGAAATTAACAAGGCTGGAGTTACGGGAGATTATTCTGCCCCACTGGATCAATATTAGAACTGGCAGAATAAGAAGGGGAAAGGGAAATGGGGAGGGATGAGATAGTCCACTGACTGAATCATAGGCAATGAGTTTGATCATGGGAATGTTTTGGACATCGCTTTTTTTATTCTGAGCCCATTTTAAGTGGCTTTCCTCAGCTTATGGATTGTAATGTGATTTTGGATGATGGCATTGCTATCGGAGGCCTTGATGAGGGTGAATGTGAGGGGAGTATTGATGGGACTATTTACCCCACAGGAGCTTGTATGGTGTATGAATCTAATAGTTTTCAAATTTATAATTATAGTCAGATTATTACTAATGAGTTCATTAATATTTTAACAAAGGTTTTATATTTGTACCAACAAGCAATTTTTATTCGGTGGATTTAAGTTGTTTTCTAGGAAAAGAACAAAAGTAAACTACATCCCCTGGCTAACCAAAGAGAGTAGACTTCTACTCAAAATTAGAGACAAAGGATGGGCACTATACCACTCCAATAAAAATCCAAGTACACTAAACAATTACTGCCAACATAGAAACAGATTAAAAAAACAGGTAAAAAATGACAACAAGTCCTACTAAATAACAGCACAACAAAAATATCAAAATTACCCAAACAAATTCTGGGCAAGTAAAAATCAGTTACTACAGCCAGGCCAATCTGTAACCCCAGCTCCCTCTACCACAAATACAGAAGATAGAATTGCAACTCAGTTCAATAACTATTTCACCAGCTCCATCCTAAACCTTACCAAAACAAAAATCCCTACTGAGCCTCATAATTCAACCAATAAGTTTTCTTTTAAATCAGTACCATCAAGCATAATAAAAAGAATGGTTAACAAACTAAAACCTACCAGCCTTGCTGCAAGCAAACTACCAGATGGCAACCTTAAATTAGCAGCTGATGCCATAGCCCATCCAAATTCAATACTAATTAATCACTCCATAAATTAACTCCATGTACCCCAAATCTGACCTCACTAATTATAGACCTATCACAATAATATCACCCCTATCCAAAATCTTAGAAAAATGCATTCACTCACAACTCATGAATCACCTAGTCTCAAACAATCTCCCAACTAACACGAAACATTGCTTTCGACCTAAACATAGCACCACCACACCACTACTAAGCTTTACAGACACCATTAGCCACCTTAGAAATAATGGTCTACTAGTCTCCTCAATATTCCTAGACATGTCCAAAGCATTCAGTACAGTTTCCCACCAAAAACGTCTTCAAGAACTCCTGTCATTTAAACTAAGCTACTCTGCCCTTCAGTGGTTCTATGATTATTTATCAGATCGACAAAAAGCAGTAAAATGGCACAACAAATTCTCTCCTACATTACCAGTTACACTAGGGGTACCATGGGGATAAATCTTAGGCCCACTCCTATTTAATGTTTTTAATAAACTCCATTCCACTACTGACCTAGCCAAAATCAGACAATATGCAGATGACTCCGTACTTATATGTGCAGCTCCTTCCCATCTCTGAACTTCATGAAAAAAAAAAATCTCTTTCACTGCTGCAGAATCCTGGCTTGCTAGCTCACAATCAGTCCTGAACCCCAATAAAACAAAACTAATGATATTCTCAAACAATAAACCATCAAGCCAACACACACCTTTTCAAATCTACTCATCAAATAGCACCAAGATTGAACCAGTATCACACAACAAACTTCTTGGTTTCACAACTGATAACTTGAAATCTGATAAACATCTGGCAACTATCATTAAAAAAATTCACATTAAACTAGGCTCCCTCGATAGAACCAAACCATATCTTACTGATTTCACCAGGCAATCTATTGCCAGGACAGATTTACTTTCTCTTCTCCAATATGGCACTGCCATCTTCACTAACCTGAAGAAAACCAAACTAACTAAACTTGTGGTATGCTATAATAAAATTGCCCGATTTGCTAACAACTCCCCACATAGTGCACACCACTGTACTGCACTACAACAACTTAACTGTCTGGAATTACCCAGTCTCCTTATACTTACACAACTTATAATAGCCCACAGGATAATATATCAACCTGAAAAATGTCCAGCTCTACAAAACCTACTTAAGACCCAATCCAACACAAGACAACTCAGATCTTCTGATAATCTCATTCTACAAGTAACTAAGACTAACAACTTCCATGGAGACTCTCTGCACTCCAGTAGTATCTCCAGAGTATGGAAGGTGACCCCCCCAATCAATACTAACCACTGCTAACCCCCAAATACTTAAAACACTGCTCAAGTTTCACCTATAAAAATCATGGCTCTGCTCCTATCTTAATCCCGTCTGAATAATATCACTATTCATAATTTCTCCTAATTTCTACCTTATTAATCCCGTAAGTTAGATACTGATTTCTACCTTACTAATCCCATAATGTAGATACTGATTTCTACCTTACTAATCCCATAACATAGATACTGATTTCTACTTTACTAATCCCATAACATAGATACTGATTTCTACCTTACTAATCCCATAACGTAGATACTTATTTCTACCTTACTAATCCCATAATTTAGATACTGATTTCTACCTTACTAATCCCATAATTTAGATACTGATTCTACCTTACTAATCCCATAACTTAGATACTGATTTCTACCTTACTAATCCCATAACATAGATACTGATTTCTACCTTACTAATCCCATAACATAGATACTGATTTCTACTTTACTAATCTCATAACGTAGATACTGATTTCTACCTTACTAATCCCATAACTTAGATACTGATTTCTACCTTACTAATCCCATAATTTAGATACTGATTTCTACCTTACTAATCCCATAACTTAGATACTGATTTCTACCTTACTAATCCCATAACGTAGATACTGATTTCTACCTTACTAATCCCATAACATAGATACTTATTTCTACCTTACTAATCCCATAATTTAGATACTGATTTCTACCTTACTAATCCCATAACTTAGATACTGATTTCTACCTTACTAATCCCATAACGTAGATACTGATTTCTACCTTACTAATCCCATAACGTAGATACTGATTTCTACCTTACTAATCCCATAACGTAGATACTGATTTCTACCTTACTAATCTCATAATTTAGATACTGATTTCTACCTTACTAATCCTATAATGTAGATACTGATTTCTACCTTACTAATCCCATAATTTAGATACTGATTTCTACCTTACTAATCCCATAATGTAGATACTGATTTCTACCTTACTAATCCCATAACGTAGATACTGATTTCTACCTTACTAATCCCATAACATAGATACTGCACTACTAAGCTACCTTCCATCTTTTACTCCTACTTGCTCCATTATCTTTGTTTTTCTTTTTCCTCTTTTATACACTAGCACATATTTATAGCTATACTATCAAATAACATTTTTTTACTTTCAGCTATTTCTACACAATACAATGCCACCTTTTAACATGTCCTTGACTCCTCTTCAGCCACAGGATCTAGCATTTTTGTATATAAAATATTGACTGAAACCTTATGCAATTTTGGAGAAATCTGCCTGTATTTGTATAGCTCTTATACTATGTACTAAGTGTGAATTTGTCTTTAAATGTGCAATTTATTTTGGTAATTTAGCCTATGACTGCATTTTCCTACATTTGCTATCTTTTACCATAATTGTGATTTGAAATGTCTGTATTTTGAACATGCTATGGACTGAATGTAACTTGGGGCTCCCCCCTCCCCCTGGCCTCTGCTGAAAATGGGTTAATCGCCCAGTTGGACTATCCCCGTAAAAAAATATAAAATAAAATAAAATACAATAAATAAATTAATTTCTCTGTTATTATGGGTGATAAGTCTAACAACAGTGTAGGACTTTTCAAGAAAAATACATACAACTCCACTCTCCAACCTGTTTTATCCTTATTTGAAAAATTATGTGAAGTAGATCTTAGATTGCTTCACCAGCAAAAGATAAATGGACATTTTTTTTAATTTGACTAAAAAACAGCATGCATTATTGTATTATTTATCAAGTAACCTTAATATAATATCATGATAAAGGAGGTGGTGTAGTAATCATGGATAGTATCTTGTATATCACTAGGATGTATCAATATTTATATGATGAAGAATTCTTTGAATCTACTATGGTTAATGAAATCAGTTTTGCCTATCGCAAAACTGAGTTATGGTTAGAAGGGATTTTTTGGACTTTGATTTGACAGAAATAGTATTATATTTCTGAAGGTTGATCATCCTGTAGTAACTACTATCTCTGTCATTCCTAAAACACATAAGGATGCTTTAAATCCACCCCTCAGGCCTATATTGGCTACTGGTAGAGCCAAATCTGAATCATTAGCTAAATGGGTTGATTGTAAATTAAAGCATTTTTTTTATTGATAAAGATAATATATTGAAAGTTTCCTGGGACTGTTTAAAGAAAAATTCTGGTACTAAATATAATGACACTGGATTGTTTGTTACAACTGATATAAAATATATTTTTCTGGTCATATCACAGTAGCTACAACTAGATGGTTTTCATGAAGCATTGACTATGGGTTCTAATTTGACAAACTATGACATTAATTTTATTGTTGAGTTTATAGAGAAAGTACTTCACAACAACTTTTTTATTTTTTGACTATGAATATTTCAGGCAAACTAAGGACATAGCAATGAGTGCTGCATGTGCTCAATTTTTTGTGAAAATTGTTCTTTTATTTTGGGGGCAACAAAATATTGTGTCATCTAGATTTTGGAAACACGTTATAATATTTAAGATATGTTGATGTCATCTTGATTGTATGGGCAGGAAGATTGAGTTTTTCAATGAATTTATGGATTATGTTAATGGCACTATGTCTTCTTTAAACTTTATTTATTCTGTAGATAATGTAATTACCTTGACATTGCAATCTACAAGAATTTTTTGGTAATACCTATCAATCTGCCATTTTTTATGAAGACATATTTTCTTATTCCTGCATCCACTTTACCAGCCACCACCCATTTTGGCAAAAGATGAATTTAGTGAAAGGACAATTTGTTAGATTATCCAGACTAGTTTCTTATGATTCTATGTTCCTTCATGAATGTGAAGTCTTTGTAGAAAGGGGATATCCTAAGGACTTGGTGGATAATATTAAGAATAATGTGGTGGCTGAAGGGAATTGTAATTTTTTTCCTATTTTAAGTGGAAGAACCATCATTAAATGTAAGACTTATAATGATGGTACTGGTTTTGAAAAAGCTCCTTAGCTACACTAATAAAAGTGAGGAGGTGAAAAAAAAACTTATTATTAAAAGCTGGAATTTGATTAAGGAGTTTGGCAATGGAACAATAACTGATCTAGATATGCTTAAATTTGTATACAAAAGAAGTAGAAATATTAAAAATATTGTGGGAAAAGATTTTATACAGGAACAACAATATGGTAAGATAAAATGTGGTTCCTGCTCGCAATGTTGATACACTTTTGATAGTGTTAATGTTACAATAAAATCTTACCATAGATCCATCAGAAATTATTTTAAATGTAATTGTAAAGCTATGGGGTTATTTACAGTGATTTTTGTACTTCCTGTGATAGGTTTTATGTGGAGAAAACTAAAATGCAATTAAGAACTAGGATATATGAGCAATGCTATGCTATTAAATCTAAAGATGATAGCAATGCATTATACAAGCAATCCATTTTACAAGCAATTTGTATTATGTAAAAATTATAAAAAGCTTATTTTATGTTTTGGAGAGAGTCAAAAAACCTATACAAGGAGGTTGTTGAGGTACTATTATTGGGGGAAAGGAACTCCATTAGCAAATTAAGTTGAATGCAACCTCTTCCCCAGGACTTAATGATAAAAGTTCCTTTAATGGGGTACTACAATTGAAGTCAATGCATAATTAAGTTTTCCTATTTTTCCTACTTTTCAGCCTGGGCATTCTTATATTGGCTATTTTATAAAATGCATTAGCTAATTATTATGGATTTACAGTATAAAGAATTATTATTATTTCTTTATGATGAATTATGTTTGTGATTTATTTATGTTTAATTCTATGATTTTTAGCTTTATGTGTTTTATTGGGGATTTTTTATGATGAGTGTGCCAATTGCCACCAATTTTTATTTTATTGGATTAATTAAATTATACCCATGATTGGATGGGAGTTGACATTGGGTATGTTTTATATGGTTGCTTTTCAGATTTGTCTGTTATCTGATAAAGTCCTTGTATGAATAAATGACAAAAGTACTTATCTTTCATTTTGCCTTTTTTGTGTTCTTTTGATTGGCAATAGTTTTATTTACGTGTAGTAGGTGTGGGTTTAATGGTTTGCTTTCCACACCAGGACTGTACAAAGTGGGCCTACTACAAAAGTCAGTGCAAGGATCTTAGTGTACTTTTCTGTAAGGATGAAATGGGAATAATGCAATCAGGCATGAAGAAACTTCAGTCCCGTGTCCTAGAGAATAATGCAATCAGGCATGAAGAAGCTTCAATCCCGGGTCCTAGAGAATAATGCAATCAGGCATGAATAAGCTTCAATCCCGGGTCCTAGAGAATAATGCAATCAGGCATGAAGAAGCTTCAATCCCGGGTCCTAGAGAATAATGCAATCAGGCATGAATAAGCCTCAATCCCGGGTCCTAGAGAATAATGCAATCAGGCATGAAGAAGCTTCAATCCCGGGTCCTAGAGAATAATGCAATCAGGCATGAATAAGCTTCAATCCCGGGTCCTAGAGAATAATGCAATCAGGCATGAAGAAGCTTCAATCCCGGGTCCTAGAGAATAATGCAATCAGGCATGAAGAAGCTTCAACCCCAGGTCCTATAGGCTGGGTCTATATCAGAAGACCAAAAAAATCATAACCACGAACGCTGACAACATCAAAAAGACCAGACCTCAAAGTGCATTGTGTCAGATTGTGATACAGTGAAGAGTGGAATATTTGCCTTTTCCTCACTGTAGTGCGATCTCGGAACTGGAATATATCTTTAGTGGGGGTTGTGGTGGGCACAGCCCCCCACAATAGTAAGTTCGAGTTTCTGGATTTTTTGATGTTTAAACATTCGCGTTTGTGATTTTTCGGTCTTGTAATATAGACCCCTATAGGCTTGACAAGGATGGCAGGAGGAAGCTGGTTGACCTGCTGCAGATTTAACTCTTCTATGCAGTTTCATTTTCGTATGAACATATGTTTCAGATTAGCCATGGCAACAACTGCATACAATAATTTACTTAGCTGTAGATCTTCGGCAATGTTATGCTTTGCATGTGCAGGTAAGTAGAGTTTAATCATATAAGTGTACAGGTAAGTAGAGTTTAATCATATAAGGGGGTGCTACTTTTCTTTTCACATCTGTGACTCCGTCATCAGAGTGTCCTGAACTTTTTTCAGTATTCTTTATTCTTTTTATGCCCCCCCCCCCCCCGCTGCCTGCCAACCAGCAGCCCTACCATGACAGCTGATTAATTTTCTCCCTGTGAGGCAAGAAAGAGCCTATCAGTCTATTTATTTATTTATTTATTTAACATTTGTTTACTGGGAAAGTCTGACTGGACACAGGTCCTTTTTCAACAGAGGCCCAGGGAGAAAAGCTCCATGAGTAACAGTAGATTTACATGCACACATTACAATAATCAATAAAGTATAAAGTAAACAAAATGTAGTATACATAAGAACATACAAATTTGTTACATCTTGACAACAAAACCTGGGCTTTGACCATAGCTAGAGCTATTTGTAGGTATGACTTATGTCAAGATATAAGGTTATTCATTCTCCTGCTGGGTTAACATCTACCTACAGAAGATTATCACCTGGGCAACCATCATAGTTGTTTTGATGTGCCATAATGCCAATTTCTTAGGGTGGCTGAAGGCCACAGTCTGCTCTGCCAGCCACACCCAGCCCCAGCAACAGCATGTACTGTTTGCTGTGTATTTCTTCCATTACATTCCATATTTTGCAGGTATACCTGACTTCATCTAAGTGTCAGTACAGCCAGGAAGAGTATTATTTTCCATTACCCAGGAATTTAAATAAGTTTGTTTTGCTGTGACAACGCTGCAAGAATGTTTAGTCCAAACATGGGCTGCCACATTTGCCAGGTTCCATGGGATAGTCCCAGTTCTTTTCCTATCTGTTCCATGACCCCCATCACTTACATGACGGAAATAAGTTTTCACATGTAAACAGGACAACTGTGCATGCTTTCTTGGGGAGGTCTAATATTACTGAAAGATAATGTGAATTATGTGGAAATGCTTGCATTGATATTTCAGAGGTAACTGCAAGTTTAGGCAGACAGAAAAGATGATTTAGGATAATAAATCAACTTTGTCTGTCTGGCTGTTCAAACATGCAATTACTTCAGAAATACCAACTCTTGTGGTTTCAAAGTTTAAATAACAAAGGCTGGCATGGATCAGAGTCTGTTCTGAGCTTAAACACACTGAGCACTGGTCTAGTCTCAAGAACCCGCAAAAGTAGAACATAGAAACTAACTTTAATGCTTCTGACACCAAATCAAGGGATTGCGTATTGAGGATACATGCTTTGCTTCCTTTACTGAAGCCATGCTTTGATTCATGCCATCACATTAATTCTTTTAAAGCTAATCTTTAATGGTACATGCATTAGGAAGAAAAATTAAAGTCTTTTTACAAATGCAGAAAACCCTATTAACTTGTAAGCCATGATCTAAGACCATAATAATAAGGTCACAGAACAACAACAAGCTTGTCGGACAAGATACATACTGAAGGACATCATATTGGTTAGTCTCTATTTTTAAAACAGCATTATATATCAGATATTTATTATTCATCCAGAATTCCATTACCCTTGAAAGTTTAAGATATGGGATTATAACTTCCAATGTTCACCCTAACACCTAACTTTTAAATTGTGTGTATATATATATATATATATATATATATATATATATATATATATATATATATATATATAGACATATATATAGAGCAGATTACTAGGCTTTCAATCATGAGGTCATTTTAAGCCTAGCCGTTTCAACCCAAGGTAATACCATAGAGGTACTAGTCATTACCAAGATTGCATTTAGTGATGACTACCCATGTCCAGGAGGGTTGTGGGAGCTATCCCCGGTAAGAATTTATGGTGCCCCATCAACTCATCCAGGTTCCTCTTGAAAAGTGCAATAGAGATGCAATAGTCCACATGAATTGGTACCCTGTTCTAAAGATGTGACAGTCATTGGGAAATAAATCTGTCCTTCAAGCATGTCCTATTTAAGTCACAGGCTATATTTAAATCCCTGGAATGGGTAGCCCTAGACGGATATGCAGTAAGTTCATCAGGTTTGGGTCTTGGGTTGCTCCCTAGGCCAGGCATAAGTCTCCCCTAAAAAGTCTATATGATACAGAGCATAATGACAGGGATTTTAGTCAGTCTGTGTAAGGCACATGCTGGAGGCCCTTGATCTTCTTTGTTAGAAACCTCTGAGGTCTCTCTAATTGTTGTAAATGCTTAGTACGGTACATACCGAATGGGGCATTATACTCAAATATGGGCCAGATAAGTGCCGAGTATAGAGGGGTTATAACTTCTTTTGCTCTTGAGGTGATGCCTTTTTTAATCAAGTGAGCTATGCAGAAAGCTTTCCTTACTACAGTAGACAAGTGGTTGAAGTTAAGGTCGCGGTCAACCTGTGATCCTAGATCCCTTACCATTTCATGGGTACTTAGGGTATTGTTATTGATTTGATAGTGTGAAGGGACATTGGTTGTGCTGAAGGCAATGATGATGCATTTCTTTGCATTCAGTTTGAGACCATGACTAATAGACCAGTCGTTGGTTTGTGTGAGACCCTCCTGGAGTATACTGACATCATTTGGGGAGTCACTGATTGTACTCAGTTTGCAGTTGTCCACAAACTTGGTCAGCCACAACCCTTTAGCTTTGACCTGAACTTCTGAGAAGTATATACCAAACAGTAGGGGGCCCGGTACTCACCCCTGTGGCAATCTGCTGGTAACAGGTCTGCTGGTTGATGTGGAGTCATCCACTTTGATAGTGTGTGTCCGGTTTGTGAGCCAGTTGACAGCCCATCTTACAATGAAGGGGTATACATTCAGTTTGCTAAGTGTATCGGTGATGCCTGAATGTGGGATTTTTGTCGAAAGCCTTTGGCAAGTTGAGGTATGCTGTGTGCACAGATTTGCCCTCATCAATGGCCTTGTTCACACTTTCAAAGAAATCCACCAGATTTAAAAGGCAGGGTTTGACTTCATTAGGCCTGATTGGGTAGGGTCCAGGGTTTGGAGGTCACCTATGTCTTTATTAATGAGGTCCACAATGATACGTTCCATGACCTTACAGATGAGGCTGGTCAGGCATATACATCTGTAATTCCCTGGGTCTGCTGCTAGATCATCTTTGTGGAGGGGAATAACTGTAGCTGTTCTCCATTCCACTGGAACAAACCCTGTGGTTAGGCTATGATTGGAAAGGGTACTTAGTGGTGATGATAGTTCATGTTTTAGCCTCTTTAGAAGACATCCTAGGATGTCACCTAGTCCCATAGAGGTTGTGTTGCTTGCCTTGGACAGGGCTCTTCAGATATGCAATGTGGGGGGAAGTCTGGGGGAGAGTTTGTTGTAAGTTAGGAAGGGGTAAGGGAGTGAAATTTTCACCAAGCCTATCTGCTAGCAGGTTCGCTATCTCTGTGGGGTCAGTGTGTGTGATACCATTGGCCACCAATTCTGCAAATGCTTGGGTCCTACCCTTTAGGTTACTTACGTAGCTGTAATAGGCCTTATGGTTATCCTTGGCAGTACTTGCTAGGTTTCTCTCAAAGGAGCTCTTGGATGATTTGACAAGTTGTCTTATTTGCCTGTTAAGGCTGAGGAGGGTGCTTTCCATTTTTGGGTCCTTGTCTTTTTTTTCTTGGACAGCAACTTTTTGCATCTATTGTAGAGTTTGTTGATGCTGGAAGTCCACCATGGTAGTCTGATTTTACTTGGAGCTCTGGCTTTGATTCTATCTTCTACAGCTGAGTTTATACACTTATGCAAGTAATTGTACAGAGCTTTAGTGTAAGCTCCAGTGTAGTTACCACTTTCAGCATGACATGGGGCTTGGAATGCATTTATGCCTTCACCTAAGGGGGTATAGTTTGCCTTTATTAAGTTTTTTTACTCTGATTTCACTATTTGTGAGTTCTGGTGTTAGTGACAGTTCGAAGGCGATTGATTTGTGGTTAGTTTTAACTAATGAGGGTCCAACAGTTGCAGCAGTGCACCTGTTTGACATGTTCGTGAGGACCAGATCTAGAATGCTTGTTCCTCTTGTCAAGGTATAGACAATTTGCTCCAGGGCATTTGAATTCACAAAGTCAAGGAACCTTTGTGCTAGTGAGTTTGGGCTAGAGTAGGTTTCCCAGTTGATGGTGGGAAAATTGAAATCGCCCTTAACCAGTGTGTTCAGTAAAATTTGGATTGTTTTCAGTTTGGTTAAGTAGGCTTCATGGTTGTTGTGACCCATGGGGAGGGATCTATAACTGGCTAGGCCTTACCCACTGCAACCTGGACCTTGTATAAAAGGAAGCCATGTGGTGTGATTATTATTCCTTTGAAGACGTAAGCCAAGGTACTGGATGCACCAGTAAATTAATTTATATTATTCCACTGTGTTCTTGTTTTTTTTTTAATTTCTGTGACTGCACAGATATCTACATCTTCTAGTGATAGAAGTGCTTCCAGGGAGTACAGTTTTTGCTTAAGCTCCTAGCATTTAACAGCATGACCCTTATTTTATTCTGACTAGTTAATTTCACATTGATAATATTGTTTTCGAGACCTTGCCTAAAAAAGGCACTATATACATACAAACATATATATATATATATATATATATATATATATATATATATATATGTGTGTGTGTGTGTGTGTGTGTGTGTGTGTTTTGTAAAACTCTAAAACAGTACCGGAGGAAATTGACTACAAATACATGACACTGTGCATTTACAGTTTAAGAATCTTTTTTTTATTTTGCACTGAACAATAGTACATCTCTTTTTTAAACTAAATTTTTTAAGATTTTTGTAAGAAAAGAACAGGAAATAGAACATGAACAGTTCAATACAGCTTCAAATTCACTACTCTGAATGCAGCACTAATTTAGCCCAACTTTCCCATCAACACACTCCAAACTGTTCATAACAAATCACTTGTTCAAGGAAAGCCCCTCACTCACCCCCCCCCCCCCCCATGGTGTCAAAAAAAAGCTTCCAGTGCTGTGGGAGTGAATGCAAAGAATCACCAGTTTTAAAAACTACATTACATACTCCATGTTTTGCCTGAAAAGGTTATCAAGGTACCCATGAGAAGGTGATGATGCCCTACTATTCCAGTGCCTCGCTCCTGTTAACTTCAACATACTGGCTAAAACTCAAGCAATTTCAAATTGTGTTTTATACCTGTGATCCCCCATTGGTCTAATTGCAAAGATACAGAATATCCAGTCCAAAGAAAAGTTCCAAAAGGCCATGTACTTACCAGGTCAAAAAAGTCCACTAGGTCTACATTGTTGGGTACCCACAAGACATGAATATTATCTGCATCACTCTGACCACACCGCCGACAATATTAATCAGCCCTCAGCCCCCCTCTGGTGTTGCCTGGAAATTGTGTAATACCATTTAATCAAGAGATAAAGCTGTTGGTCCTGATACTTAAGCCATCTTTTCAACTGCTGAAGGGCATCCTAGAAGTACTTCCATTCCATGAAGAAAACTTCTGATTCATGATTTCTCCATCTACTTGACATTAGCTGCTTAACAACCAACACCTTGGTGTTGCACAAATCACTATATATCATCCTTATCTTGCCTCTACAAAGGCTGATTAACTTCTGCCATGGCAGAGCCTTATCTGCCAGTTATGGCAATAGAATTTTTTTATTCCACACCTGCTCTATCTGAAAGTAACGAAACCATTCATTAGCTCCAATTGTGAATCTCCTCAGCATGTCCTGAAAACTTTGCATTTTGGATGATATCATGTCACCCCCGGATCTGGTCCCATTCTAGTACTCCATGTGACACCCATCTGGTCTGTGTTCCCTTGCTATGAGTCAAATGTACCATGAAATGGTGTTATATAAAATTTGTGGGACCCCTACACCCTGCTAAGCCCACTAAGATTCATATCCACTCATTAGAGTTGATCCAACCATTCATATGTTGCACCAAAGAAAATGTCTCACATACAGATGTCAGGCCTGGAAAATGTCTCACATACAGATGTCAGGCCTGGTATCTTGATCAGAGTAATTCCTCATGACACAGAACAGCACTGAGATGAGATGCCTGAACTTAAATCATGCATCTCTTGTTTTATTTGATCTGAATGTATATTTCTGTATTTTTAGATATCAGAAAAAAAATGCTTATTTAAAAGCTCCATTAACGATGCTAGTCTACTGATCTGCCAGTCCGGGGACAATGAGCAAAGGTCATTTATTGCAGCAGTTGTCAAATTTCAAGCAGCTTATGCAAAAGGCAGGACTAATTATACTAAGTGGTACCATGGAGATAGTCTTTTGATTACTGAAAGGCAAACATAATGGTCACTACCATTACATGAGTGCTAGCAGTAAAAGGAGTCTGTCGGCAGTCCTGTTATTATGCAGGATTGGACCTTCAAATAGATGGAGTGAGCAGAGAAACTACAGCCTCAGAATAAGGGAAGATGCAAAGGAGTCACTGCCAAAACCATACTGACTTTGTAGGATTAGATGGTCAAAAACAGAGTGTGACCTGTCTACAGCTTTGAGCCTCTAGAAATACAGAACATGCCGTCAAAGCAAATACAGAGGCTGAGTGTGCACTAGTGTTGTGACTGCAAACATGTAAAAATATCTTCAGTTGATGAGCAGCTACACAAGAGTTTGGACTCATGAATATATCAAACTCTCTTCAGTTAGAGTACTGAACAGGTAGGGGATATGAGTTTCACAGGTGTGGATTCCAAAAGGTCTGATTTTTAGCTTCCTTTGTGGCCAGGAGTTAGAAGACGAGAATTAGACAGGCAACTCATTTGTATGTTAAGTACTCAAGGTTTTCATTCTAATAACACTATCACTATATCTTTTTGCAGGGGGAGGCAACAAAATTACTGGTTTAAGAGGCTCCATGTCGGAAGATGGAAACACACACTCTACAGAAATTCAATCAATACATTGAGAGTTAGAGGAATAGACTAAATTAGTTTTGATATTAATGTCAATTTTACAGAAAAGTAGGAAAGGACAGGACTTCTGGCATGCTGAGTGTCAGTGGCAATGCATTACTGCACAAATATTTTCATCCTCTGAGGTTTGGCTGAAGGTTCTCATTGTGAGCCATGTTTATGTCTTTTAGACAGCGAAAAGTTGAAAGACAAAGCCTGGAGGCTTGTCCTTAGGCCTAAAGCAAGTGACTGTGAAAAAGACTTTAGGCAGATTGAGAGGCATGCAATGGAGTCACTTACTGCTGTCTTTAGTCATCATCATCATCATCATCCTCATCACCATCATTACCACCATCATCATGATCATCATCATCACCATCATCATCACCACCATCATAATCAACAAATCAACATCATCATCACCATCACCATCACCATCATCATCACCATCATCACCGTCATCATCACCGTCACCATCACCATCACCATTACCATCATCATCATCATCATCATCACCATCATCACCATCATCATCATCACCATCATCATCACCGACATCATCATCATCGTCACCATCATCATCACCACCATCATCATCGTCACCATCATCATCACCACCATCATAATCAACAAATCAACATCATCATCACCATCATCATCATCACCATCATCATCATCACCATCATCACCATCATCATCATCATCACCACCATCATAATCATCACCATCATCACCATCATCATCACCATCATCATCATCACCATCATCACCACCATCATAATCAACAAATCAACATCATCATCACCATCACCATCATCATCACAATCATCACCATCATCACCGTCATCACCATCATCATCACCATCATCATCATCACCATCATCACCATCACTGTCATCATCATCATCACCACCATCATCATCATCACCATCATCACCATCATCATCACCATCATCATCACCATCATCATCATCACCATCATCATCACCACCATCATAATCAACAAATCAACATCATCATCACCCTCACCATCACCATCATTACCATCATCACCATCATCATCACCATCATCATCATTATCATCATCATCACCATCATCATCATCAACAACCCCCTTTTTCCCATTTTCTATATGGGGTCGGGGTGTCATGTCAACTGTCACCATCTCTCTCGATTCAATGGTGCTATCTCACCTTCTTCAACACCAATGTCTAACTCTCACAGATTGTCTCTCGCACAATCCATCCATCTCTTTGCTGGATGACCTCATTTCCTCTTGCCTTCTTCCTGCCTGTCCCAAACCTTCTTTATCAGATTGTCTTCTGTTTTTCTGCACGTGCCCAAACCACTGTAATCTGTTCTTTTATGACTTTCTCTGCAATTAGAGCTATTTGGACTTCTGCTCTGATATCATCATTTCTTTGTCTGTTCCATAGTGTTCACCCTACCAACCTTCTCAGACATTTCATTTCCATCACCTTTAGCTTACTCAGCTGCTCTGACCTTACTGTTCAGGTTTCTGTAGCATACAGTAGTACTGGGTGCACCCCTATTATGTACACCTTACTTTCAGCTTCTTTGGCATTCTTCTCTCATACACTATATTTAATGTTTAGACTTCCTTACTTTCAGCTTCTTTGGCGTTCTTCTCTCATACACTATATTTAATGTTTAGACTTCCTTTCCACTACCAACCCTCCCAGATACTAAAAGATGTTAACCTGTTCCACTACCTTTTCTTCTATCTCAGTTCTCACCTTCTTCTGATTTATCCCATGTGCTGTCACAACAGCTGTCATATCTGTACTCATTTTCATCCCCTGTGACTTCAGTTTTGCATTCCATTCCCCTCTCCTTTACTGAAGTTCTTGCTCAGAGTCTGCCTAAAATGCACATTGTCTGCATACAGCAACTTTGTTGATCTGTTCCTGACCGATCTGTTTGCTAATGTAGTCCATCAACAGTATGAACAGTACTGGGCTCACAGCTGAACTCTGATGCACACCATTTCACACTGGGAACACTTCTGAAAGTCTAAACACTGTAGTTGAGTCATTCGCTTTTTATACGTAGCTTGCATTAATTCTACCAGTTTTCCTGGGACTTTGAACCACAGCAGGACTGCCCAAATCAGCTTTCTTGGGACCTTGTCATATGCTGTCTCCAAGTCTAGGAATGCCCAGTTGGACTCCTTCTTCATCTCCAGCATCTTCTCATTGCAAACATTGGGTTGGTTGTGCTGCATCCTTACCTGAATCCAAACTGCTCAGCTCCTATCTTACTGTCTATTGCTTTGCGAATTTGTTTACCCATCACCCTCTCCAGAGCAATTATGCAGAGTGACAGGAGTTTGATGCCTGTGTACTGGCTACAGTTGTGGATGTTCTCCTTTTTCTTGTACACTGGCACTAGTGTGTGTATTTTCCAGTCATCTGGGATATGCCTTTCTCTCCACACTGCTATGAGTACCCTCAGTAGCCATTTCTGCCCCATCTCAGCCAATTTCTTGATCATATCTGCTGTGACCTCATCTGAGCCTGCTGCTTTCCCTGACCTAATTTTCCCAATTGCTGTTTCTACTTCTTCATGGATGGGCTTTTACTCCACTTTCATTGTAGGTTTTGTCCTGGTGAGTACGGCTGCTTGAAGTACTCCTTTGATTTCCTGTGGACTAGTGAGCAGGTTAGGGCTGACATGCTTTATGAGGGGTGTCTGACTATCTTGTTTATTTTTCTGTCTTTGCATTGTAACCTGATAGAGTCTCATTATGCCCTTTCCAGGAGCTGGTAAAGTGCCTCTGATGCCTTGCTCTTGGCTATTGCAACTCTTCTTTCAGCCTCTTGGTTAGCTGACCAGTAGTCCTTCTTATCCTGGTCTGTCTTTTCTACCTCCCACCTTTTCCTGCACTCCTTTCTTTTGGTGAATTCCTACATGTCTGCATTCCACCATACCTGGCTCAGCTGCATATATGTTCTGTAGTCCTTACACATGCAGTTTTATGCCATTGTCATTCTTCTTCTGCTCCAGCTATCTCCTTTTCTACCAGATGTGCTACACCTAGAGTAATTCCTTTAACTCTTGTGTTTTCTCTCCAGTCACCTTTCAGCTCTTCAGCCTGGTCTCTGTTGACTGCAAAGCCTTCTCTGACCACTGCTTGCAGCTGATTGTGGAAGCAGTATTTCATGCTTTTGGCTGATTATTTCACTCGGAGTAGCTTTGCAATCACTGACTCTACTCCAGTGCCCTGTCCTTACTAGCAAGAAGTCGACCGGAGTTGCATGTTGGCAATCCTTGCTGTTTTTATTGCAGTTTAAACAATAAAGGGTTCACAATATTTGTGTTCTTTTTCCAGGGAAAGTATATTAAAAAGATGTAAATAGTCATTATAAGTTTAAATTAAATACAGACTGCATTTCCCATGACAATCAAAGTCACGTCCAATCCTTTTCAAGTAGTTAAAACAGCTAGTATCCTGTCTTCTCTCAACTGCTTAATCAAGTAATTACCTCAGTTACTCTTTCCATCTTACAAGACTTCAATTACAAAGAATGGCAATCTTTCTCTTAATATTTTAATTGTATTTATTTTTGTACACTTTCTTTTGAATTCTCACAAAAATTCCACTTAAGATATATTAGCACTATCGTCATCATAATCAATCCCAGTTTTGTACATGGTGTTGGAGAGCTGCATCAACTGTTGCCACCTCTCTCTCAGTTCAGTGCTGCTCTCCTACCTTCTTCAACAGTCATGCCTGTCACAGAACTTGTCTCACACAGTCCACCCATCTTGCTGGATGTACTTTTTTCTTTTTACGTTCTTCCTGTTTCAAATAGACTCAGAGATTAGTACTATGCTGTCTGCCCTTGTGGACCATTTTATGCTTATCCAAATTTCCTATCCCAAAGTTAAGAATCAGACCCTGTATCTTGTGCCTATGAGATAAACACCTTAACTATTATACCAACCCCCAACCCAAAATATATGGTGATTCCAGAGGACCTGATATTGTTCCATGCGGTTTAGAAGGCAGCTTGGAATATTGTTTGGTCCCATCTCTGTGGTGTTCTTGGTCTTAGAAAGAGCATTGACTACCTGTTCCATAGACATTGTTGAGAGAGTGATATTTCCTGAGGGTGCAATGGGATAAAATAGCTGTCAGTAGTGGGATATGGACTCCTGCCTCCATGTGGGGACCAGAATATCCATCAAATATGAGTCTGGCACCTTAAACCACATGGCAATCCTGATAGCCATTAAAAAAAAAGCTAGAAGAAGGGCTCAGAGCCAAGTTAGAATCTTCACAGAGTAGTATCATAAACCTCCTGTAGTGGAGACACATAGGATATCTGAAATTTACCCCTTAAGGACATACCAGTGTTTCAGCTTCGTGGCTTCAGAATGCCCATGACTTTCCGCTTTTTAAGTGTTTATGCATACATTCATGGCAATAAAGCCAAACCGCACTGCCTGTAATAGGATTCCCCAAATCTTCTTCACCAAATCATCTTCTGCTTTCCTATACGTGTGCCCAAAACACTGAAATATCTACCCTAATAGTTATTTGAAATGTTAGGACCCACAAAATGAGTCCCATAATGTTGAGACCAAATATCTGAAAATACTGAAACCAAGATGGCCATTTTTCAGAGTATTCCCTTTTTTCTGAGGCATGGTGATCTCAAAGTTGGTAAATATAGGTTTTGGGGGGGCTTTAACTCCTCATTCAGACTTATTTTTTTCTCAATTACCCCTCCAAGCTACTTTAAGCTGTTAATCTGTTCCACTAGTTTCCCTTATATTTCAAATTTCAGCATCTTCTGATTTACCCCCTTGCTGCTGTGGCAACTGCCTTGCCTGTATTCAGTTTCACCCCATGTGCCTTCAGTTTGGCATTCCAGTCTTTATCATTTACTGAAGTTCTTGCTCAGTGACTGCCTGTAATTATCATTAATGCCACATCATTAATGCCATGTCATTACTGCCACGTCATTAATGCCACATAATTAATGTCACATCATTAATGCCACGTTATTAATGCCACATCATTAATGCCACAGCATTTGCATACAGCAGCTTTGATGATCAGTCCCCTCTGACCTGTTTGCTGATTTAGTCCATCAGCAGTATGAACAGCAATGTTCTCAGAGCTGAACCCTGACACATTCCCACTCCCACTGGAAATCTCTCAGTGAGGCCAGACTCTGTTCATATTTGTGTAATTTCATCCCTATATAGAGCCTACACTAATTCTATCAGTGCTTCCAGGAGTTCAAACCATCATAGAACTGCTGAAATCAGCTTTCATGGGACGTGTCATATCCTTTCTCCAAATCTAGGAATATCTAGTTGGACTCTTTCCACATCTCTAGCTTCTTCTCCACTGTCTCACTTCAAACATTGGTTGATAGTGTTGCATGCTGGGCTGAATCTGAATTGCTCATCTCCCATTTTGCTTTATATTACTCTGTGCATTTGTTTATCAGTCATCTTTTCCAGTACTTTCATGCAGTGGTTTAGGATTTTGATGCATATATACTGCCCCAGCTGTGAATACCTTAAGATTCATAATCAGAAAATGTCTTCAGACCAACATTTTATTTTACAGTGAATTAGTGCCTTGCATTTGTTTTATTCCCATTTCTATCCTTCCTATGTTTAATTTGCATAATCATGCCCTTTGGTTCTTTCTTTGCTATATTTACCAGCCATTTTCCATCCATTCATCATTCTAATACCTTCTCTTCCTTTTCCTCCCCATTTTATATTTCTTTGTCTTTGTTCTTCTTTACTCTTTCCTTCCCTCCCTAAACTAATGTCTTTCGGCTTTTCCCGGTTATGGGTCGCCACAGCGGAACTCTAGTCCGCTAATGATTGGCAGTGGATTTTTACGGTGCCGAGTTGCCAGCCCGACACCCAGCCTTCAGCAAAGGCACACCCATTCACACACGCACCTACCTGCATGTCTTTAAACATCACTCGACCGCGGGGAGGACATGCAGACTCCACACAGAACATGCTCCAGCCGAGAACTGAATGGCAGAACCTCTTGCTGTGAGGCAACAAACCTACCACTGCACCACCACTGTTTTCACTGGCAATTCAGTGCTGTCCCTCACTTGTTAAACTCCTTATCTTTCCCTAATTCTACATCTACACCATGTATTTTACCACCTAAAAGTTTCTTTCTATTCTATTTTCTCACCATATAATTCCCCCCAAAAAACATCTCAACTTCTGTGCTTACAATTGCTGAGACAAAAATAATGGTGCGAGCAAAACGCAGGGATGGTTTTCAAACATTAATTTAATTATTTAATTTGCATAAAACATTACCTGAACAACAGGTTTTGCGTCAGCATGCGTTTTATGATGTATAAGAGACATGAAACTCTAATGCCTGACATTGTCGACTGACTATAACTCTTCCACGTCAAAGTCAAAGTAAATTTTATAGTTATTCAGAATCACACAAGTGCAAGAACTGAATGACATTTCATATCTCTGGACTCAGTGTGCATATATCACATAGACTTAATACAACAAGACATTAATACACATGTAACTACTTACTATATATCATAATGTTCTAAATACAAGACATTAATACATATGTAACTACTTACTATATATCATAATGTTCTAAATACAAGACATTAATACATATGTAACTACTTACTATATATCATAATGTTCTAAATACAACAAGACATTAATACATATGTAACTACTTACTATAAATCATCATGTTCTAAATACAACAAGACATTAATACATATGTAACTACTTACTATATATCATAATGTTCTAAATACAACAAGACATTAATACATATGTAACTACTTACTATATATCATAATGTTCTAAATACAACAAGACATTAATACATATGTAACTACTTACTATATATCATAATGTTCTAAATACAACAAGACATTAATACATATGTAACTACTTACTATATATCATAATGTTCTAAATACAACAAGACATTAATACATATGTAACTACTTACTATATATCATAATGTTCTAAATACAACAAGACATTAATACACATGTAACTACTTACTATATATCATAATGTTCTAAATACAAGACATTAATACACATGTAACTACTTACTATATATCATAATGTTCTAAATACAAGACATTAATACACATGTAACTACTTACTATATATCATAATCTTCTAAATACAACAAGACATTAATACATATGTAACTACTTACTATATATCATAATCTTCTAAATACAATAAAACATTAATACATATGTAACTACTTACTATATATCATAATGTTCTAAATACAACAAGACATTAATACATATGTAACTACTTACTATATATCATAATGTTCTAAATACAAGACATTAATACATATGTAACTACTTACTATATATCATAATGTTCTAAATACAACAAGACATTAATACATATGTAACTACTTACTATATATCATAATGTTCTAAATACAACAAGACATTAATACATATGTAACTACTTACTATATATCATAATGTTCTAAATACAACAAGACATTAATACACATGTAACTACTTACTATATATCATAATGTTCTAAATACAACAAGACATTAATACACATGTAACTACTTACTATATATCATAATGTTCTAAATACAACAAGACATTAATACATATGTAACTACTTACTATATATCATAATGTTCTAAATACAACAAGATATTAATACACATGTAACTACTTACTATATATCATAATGTTCTAAATACAACAAGACATTAATACATATGTAACTACTTACTATATATCATAATCTTCTAAATACAACAAGACATTAATACATATGTAACTACTTACTATATATCATAATGTTCTAAATACAACAAGACATTAATACACATGTAACTACTTACTATATATCATAATGTTCTAAATACAACAAGACATTAATACACATGTAACTACTTACTATATATCATAATGTTCTAAATACAACAAGACATTAATACACATGTAACTACTTACTATATATCATAATGTTCTAAATACAACAAGACATTAATACACATGTAACTACTTACTATATATCATAATGTTCTAAATACAACAAGACATTAATACACATGTAACTACTTACTATATATCATAATGTTCTAAATACAACAAGACATTAATACATATGTAACTACTTACTATATATCATAATGTTCTAAATACAACAAGACATTAATACATATGTAACTACTTACTATATATCATAATGTTCTAAATACAACAAGACATTAATACATATGTAACTACTTACTATATATCATAATGTTCTAAATACAAGACATTAATACACATGTAACTACTTACTATATATCATAATGTTCTAAATACAACAAGACATTAATACATATGTAACTACTTACTATATATCATAATGTTCTAAATACAACAAGACATTAATACATATGTAACTACTTGCTATATATCATAATCTAAATACAACAAGACATTAATGCATATGTAACTACTTACTATATATCATAATGTTCTAAATACAAGACATTAATACACATGTAACTACTTACTATATATCATAATGTTCTAAATACAACAAGACATTAATACATATGTAACTACTTACTATATATCATAATGTTCTAAATACAACAAGACATTAATACACATGTAACTACTTACTATATATCATAATGTTCTAAATGCAACAAGACATTAATACATATGTAACTACTTACTATATATCATAATGTTCTAAATACAACAAGACATTAATACATATGTAACTACTTACTATATATCATAATGTTCTAAATACAACAAGACATTAATACATATGTAACTACTTACTATATATCATAATCTTCTAAATACAACAAGACATTAATACATATGTAACTACTTACTATATATCATAATGTTCTAAATACAACAAGACATTAATACACATGTAACTACTTACTATATATCATAATGTTCTAAATACAACAAGACATTAATACACATGTAACTACTTACTATATATCATAATCTTCTAAATAGATAAGCCTAATATAGCACATAAATTATACTCTGACATTTATTATGGTGATCTCTTGCTTGTTTGAGTATTGCACACTACTGAGGTATTGAGTATTGCACAGTACTGAGGTATTGAGTATTGCACAGTACTGAGGTATTTTGTATTGCACAGTACTGAGATATTGAGTATTGCACAGTACTGAGGTATAGAGTATTGCACACTACTGAGGTATTGAGTATTGCACAGTACTGAGGTATTGAGTATTGCACACTACTGAGGTATTGAGTATTGCACAGTACTGAGGTATTGATTATTGCACACTACTG
This sequence comes from Protopterus annectens, assembly GCF_019279795.1. Taxonomy (NCBI): domain Eukaryota; kingdom Metazoa; phylum Chordata; order Ceratodontiformes; family Protopteridae; genus Protopterus; species Protopterus annectens. The sequence continues at coordinate 1,355,096,539 of NC_056746.1, read as the reverse complement.
AGGTATTGAGTATTGCACATTACTGAGATATTGAGTATTGCACAGTACTGAGGTATAGAGTATTGCACAGTACTGAGGTATTGATTATTGCACACTACTGAGGTATTGAGTATTGCACAGTACTGAGGTATTGATTATTGCACAGTACTGGGATATTGAGTATTGCACAGTACTGATGTATTGATTATTGCACAGTACGGAAGTATTGATTATTGCACAGTACTGAGGTATTGAATATTGCACAGTATTGAGGTATTGAGTATTGCACAGTACTGATGTATTTAGTATTGCACAGTACTGAGGTATTGAGTATTGCACACTACTGAGGTATTGAGTATCGCACAGTACTAAGGTATTGAGTATTGCACACTACTGAGGTATAGAGTATTGCACACTACTGAGGTATTGAGTATTGCACACTACTGAGGTATTGAGTATTGCACAGTACTGAGGTATTGAGTATTGCACACTACTGAGGTATTGAGTATTGCACAGTACTGAGGTATTGAGTATTGCACAGTACTGAGGTATTGATTATTGCACAGTACTGAAGTATTGATTATTGCACAGTACTGAGGTATTGAATATTGCACAGTATTGAGGTATTGAGTATTGCACAGTACTGAGGTATTGAGTATTGCACAGTACTGAGGTATTGAGTATTGCACACTACTGAGGTATTGAGTATTGCACAGTACTGAGGTATTGAGTATTGCACACTACTGAGGTATTGAGTATTGCACAGTACTGAGGTAAGACATTGCATTACAACTTACATTGAGTACTGCTCAGAATGAGACATTCATGAGTATTACACTTTGAGTTACAGGCTAGCATTAGATACTGCACTATTACGAGACATTTCTCTGGCCTTACTACTGCCCTGATGACCAATAAATTGGCTTGACTTACAGAGTATTGCACTAATAGTGGATTGAGATAGGCAGTCAAGTTATTGCACAATTTGAGACAGTTTTCAACATTGAACTGATGGCACAGATTGTCGGCATGGAGTGTGATTGTTGCAAGAGATGGCCTGTGGAAAGAAGCTGTTTCCGAAGCTCGTAGTTCTATATCTTATGTTACAAAAGCGCTTGCCAGATAAGTACCTGAACAGTCTGTGAGCAGGGTGGCTGCAGTCCTTAATTATTCCTTTGGCCCTCCCTAGACATCTGGACAAGTACAGGTCCTAGATTGTTGGTATGGTGGTTTTGATGATCCTCTCAGATGCCTTTACCACTATCTGGAGAGCATTGCACTCAAAGATAGAGCAGCTCCCATACCATACTGTGAGATTATTTGTCGGGATGCTTTCTATTGTACCCCTATAGAAGGTTGTGAGAACTGTTGATGATAAGTTTGCTTTTCTTAACCTTCTCAAAAAGTGTAGCCTCTAATGTGCCTTCATGACAATGATATTTATATTGATAGACCAGGACAAGTCCTCATCAAAATGCATCCCCATAAACGTCATGCTTTTCACTCTCTCTCCACTGTTTCTCCATGGATGATTAGAGAAGAATGTTCCTTGCAGTTTTTCCTGTATTCCACAATTATTTCCTTTGTCTTGTTCACATTTAGTGTAAGTTGTTACTGTCACACCAGGTAGTCAGTTGTTCTACCTCAGCCCTGTACGCCGACTCATCTTTGATGCTGATGAGGCCCACCACTGTTGTATCATCAGAAAACTTGATGATGTGGTTAGTGTTGTACCACACTGTGCAGTCATGTGTTAGCAGGGTGAACAGCAAGGCACTGAGTACACAGCCTTGAAGAACTCCAGTACTCAGAGTGATGCTATCGAAGAGTTATTTCCTATGCACACTTTCTGAGGTCTGTCTGTCAGAAAGTCCTGAATCCAATTACAAAGTGGCATGTTAATGCCTGGTTGAAGCAGCGTCCTAACAGCTGTATAGGGATGAATGCATTAAAAGCAGAGCTGAAGTCGGTGAATAGCAGCCTCATGTAGCTGTTTTTACTTTCTAGATGGTCCAGTGATAAGTGAAGTGTCAGTGCTATGGCATCCACAGTGGAGCGGTTTGCTCGGTAAGCTGTTTACTATAAAATCAAATATTTTAAAACAGCTGTACCATAAAATATGAGACAAAATCAAGGACATTCTGAAAATTAGGAACTCCTCTTATCTTGTACTGTTATGTCACTCTGAATCGTCTTTAAGCCCATCCTTTTGTCATCTACTGTCGCTTTGTCTTTTACCTCTTCTAATTCAGATTCATTTCAAGTCAATGAAATCCATAAATGCCAATCCTCCATCACCAAACTTAAACATCCACAATAAGCGTACAGACTCTAACCAGAAAGCATGAAAAGTCATAAAAAAATACAGAAAAAAACTAAATGAAGAAAAACAATCTAAAACAACACTTCATTCACAGGGGCAATACCCTGTACCTCCCATGTCCAGAGTTGCACCCTCTGCCTCCTTACTTTCACATACTAACTCTCAAACTGTCTAACCTACTCCTTACTTTCACATACTAACTCTCAAACTGTCTAACCTACTCCTTACTTTCACATACTAACTCTCAAACTGTCTAACCCTGTCTAACCTACTCCTTACTTTCACATACTAACTCTCAAACTGTCTAACCTACTCCTTACTTTCACATACTAACTCTCAAACTGTCTAACCTAGTGGAAAGTGCAAATACTTTGCAAATGTTGGTCACATTTACCTTACTGTGCAACTTTCTAACCATAGCTATATCTGATTTTGGTGTAACTCCAGTTTTCAGTTACTTCTCTACTTTAACAGATCATGATGTTTCATATTTCAGGTTTATGCAGTGCTCCTTTCAAGTTCCTATTAGTATAACTTTATAAATATCTTCTCAGTAGGTTGTGATGTCTGGTTCATGCTCTCCTGCCGCCATCACATTTTGCATTTCTCTTATTATGCAAACTTTCTAGATAACTAGTATCATCATTTTGTATACTCTTTCCCATTACTCTAGTATCATCATTTTGTATAGTCTTTCCCATTACTCTAGTATCATCATTTTGTATATTCTTTCCCATTACTCTAGTATCATCATTTTGTATACTTTTTCCCATTACTCTAGTATCGTCAGTTTGTATACTCTTTCCCATTACTCTAGTATCGTCATTTTGTATACTCTTTCCCATTACTCTAGTATCGTCTTTTTATATACACTTTCCCATTACTCTAGTATTGTCTTTTTGTATACTCTTTCCCATTACTCTAGTATCATCATTTTGTATACTCTTTCCCATTACTCTACTATGTTGTCCCATGTTGTCTTAGTTTGCAGCCAATCCTAGATTATGCATGTTTTATATATTCTCTCATGCCTATTACTTTAGCATGCAGGTGAATTCTGTCCCGTTGTTTCTGATTTTATAGGGGTATGGAGCAGCCTGTGGACTGCAGCATTTATTGTTTCCAAAGTCCTGGTATCATTCGCAGTGATCTAGATCTCCTCTGTATCTCTTTCCAGCAACTTTTATCTCATGCCTCTCATATTTAGACAAAATCCTAGATTTCACCTGATGTCATGCAATAGTATATAAGTCACTTGTTTTTTTTGAAGTATTAAGTACTTATGGAAATATTGTTTATTTTCATAATTATTAACAAACAACTAGCAATATATCAGGCTTTAGTGTGAAATAAAAGGACATTGACAATAACTTTTTCTGTCTCCCACCAATGCATATCACAAAATACCACTCAATTAAATGCAGGGCTCTCAGTTATGAAAATATGAACATAAATATGAGTGATAAGTGCTAAACATTGATTAATTTCTCTATCGCAATATATCCTAATTAACAATCTTAGTGTCATTTTGTTAATAAGTCCTTGCACATTCTAATACTGCTTGTTATTAGCTGGTAAGTGACTTAGTAAATGAAGCAAGACCCAAAAAGCTTTTGAATGTCATAAGGAGCTATGAGCAAGTATAAGTATACAAAAAAGTGCTATAGGCTTGAATGAGTTAAATGATTCTTTTTAACTTAACATGAGGACTGGTGACTTTGTATTTAGTTATAATATCTTCCTCATTAGTTTAGTGGTGAGTATCCCCATCTATCACACTGAAAACATGGTTCGACTCTCTGATGGGTAGTAGACGCATCTTTTAGGTTGAGTGGCTAGGCTTATAAAAGTCCTGGTGGTCACTTGTTCCAAGAGGAGGGAGCTAAGATTTGTCACCATAAGTTTAGAAATTAAATGATTACACTGACAAGACTAATTAAAACTGACAAGACTAATTAATACTGACAAGACTAATTAACACTGACAAGACTAATTAACACTGACAAGACTAATTAATACTGACAAAACTAACACTGACAAGACTAATTAATACTGACAAGACTAATTAATACTGACAAGACTAATTTTATACTGTAAAAACGACAGCTATACTGTACCTGTCTACACTATGCCTTGTCACACTCTGCCAAGCATTTCCAGCTCCTGGTGATACCAATTGTACTTAGCCTACATGAAACCTGGCCACACTGTAGCTCACCTAAACTATTCCTAGTCAAACTGCAGGCAGCCTGCACTGTTGACTTGCTAAGTATGCTGAATCTCCACCATGTCTTGTCACAGTATACTGGCTCTTCATTGTCCCTGGTCAGATTGTAACTAGAACCTTACTCAACCCCACGCAAGTGAGACAGGGTGCACGGACCAAACCAAATGAATACAAAAGCACCAGAAAAAGTCCAGCACCATTTGGGATGTAGATGGAATAAGAATTTAATGTGACAGAACAACAAAAACAGCATTCCAGTTCTGGCAAAACTTACAGCATTAGCACTGAAGAAGTCTGTAAGTTTTTCTGAAACCGGTATGCTGTTTTTGTTGTTCTGTCACATTAAATTCTAGTTCCATCTACCTCACGAATGGTGCTGGACCTTTTTTGGTGCTTTCAGATTTTAACTAGCCTAGTACAGTTGCTAACCACCCTGTACTTTGGCTATACCATTTTTGGTCATGCTGTACTGAGCTTGGACTATTCCTGGGTAAAAAGTACCTTGTCTGGACTACTTTTGGCTAATTTGCACCCAGCTTGTTCCTGCTCATACTTCACCTAGTCTATACTCTTCCTGATTATCTTGTACCTAGCATGCACCATTTATCACCATGTTGTACCTAGGCTGCACCATTGATAACCATGCTGTACCCAGCCTGCACAATTTATAGCCATGTTGTTCTGCACCATTAATAACCATGTAGTACCTAGTCTGCACCATTTATAGCCATGTTGGCCTGCACCATTTATAGCCATGTTGCACCTAAACTGCACCATTTATAGCCATGTTAGCCTGCACCATTTATAGCCATGTTGTAGCTAGCCTGCACCATTTATAGCCATGTTACACCTAACCTGCACCCTTTATAGTCATGTGGTACCTAGCCTGCACCATATATAGCCATGTTGTACCCAGCCTGCACCATTGATAGCCATGTTAGCCTGCACCATTTATAATCATATTGTAGCCAGCCTGCACCATGTATAGCCATGTTGCACCTAATCAGCACCATTTATAGCCATGTTATACCTAACCTGCACCATTTATAGCCATGCGGTACCTAACTTTTACCATTTGTAGCCATGTGGTACCTAGCCTGCACCATTTATAGCCATGTTACACCTAACCTGCACCATTTATAGCCATGTTGTACCCAGACTGCACCATTTATAGCCATGTTAGCCTGCACCATTTATAGACATGTTGTAGCCAGCCTGCACCATTTATATCCATGTTACACCTAACCTGCACCCTTTATAGCCATGTGGTACCTAGACTGCACCATGTATAGATATGTTGTATCCAGCCTGCACCATTGATAGCCATGTTAGCCTGCACCATTTATAGCCAAGTTGTAGCCAGCCTGCACCATTTATAGCCATGTTGCACCTAATCTGCACCATTTATAGCCATGTTACACCTAACCTGCACCATTTATAGCCATGTGGTACCTAACTTGCACCATTTGTAGCCATGTGGTACCTAGCCTGCACCATTTATTGCCATGTTGCACCTAACCTGCACCATTTATAGCCATGTGGTACCTAACCTGCACCATTTATAGCCAAGTGGTACCTAGCCTGCACCATTTATAGACATGTTATACCCAGTCTGCACCATTTATAGCCATGTTGCACCTAACCTGCACACTTTATAATATGTTGCACCTTACCTGCACCATTTATAGCCATGTGGTACCTAACCTGCACCATTTATAGCCATGTTGTACCCAGACTGCACCATTTATAGCCATGTTAGCCTGCACCATTTATAGACATGTTGTAGCCAGCCTGCACCATTTATCACCATGTTGTACCTAGGCTGCACCATTGATAACCATGCTGTAACCAGCCTGCACAATTTATAGCCATGCTATTCTGCACCATTGATAGCCATGTAGTACCTAGCCTGCACCATTTATAGCCATGTTGCCCTGCACCATTTATAGCCATGTTGCACCCAACCTGCACCATTTATAGCCATGCTGTACGTAACCTGAACCATTTATAGCCATGTTACACCTAACCTGCATCATTTATAACCATGTTGCACCTAACCTGCACCATTTATAGCCATGTTGTACCCAGACTGCACCATTTATAGCCATGCTAGCCTGCACCATTTATAGCTATGTTGTAGCCAGCCTGCACCATTTATAGCCATGCTGTACATAACCTGAACCATTTATAGCCATGTTGCACCTAACCTGCACCATTTATAGCCATGTTGTACCTAACCTGCACCATTTACAGCCATGTTGTACCCAGACTGCACCATTTATAGCCATGTTACACCTAACCTGCACCATTTATTGCCATGTGGTACCTAGCCTGCACCATGTATAGCCATGTTGTACCCAGCCTGCACCATTTATAGCCATGTAGTACCTAGCCTACACCATTTATAGCCATATTGTACCCAGCCTGCACCATTTATAGCCATGTTGTACCTAACCTGCACCATTTATAGCCATGTTGAACCTAACCTGCACTGTTTATAGCCATGTTACACCTAACCTGCACCATTTATAGCCATGTTGCACCTAACCTGCACCCTTTATAGCCATGTTGTACCTAACCTGTACCATTTATAGCCATGTTGTACCCAGCCTGCACCATTTATAGCCATCTTGTAGCCAGCCTGCACCATTTATAGCCATGTTGCACCTAATCTGCACCATTTATAGCCATGTTACACCTAGCCTGCACCATTTATAGCCATGTGGTACCTAACTTGCACCATTTGTAGCCATGTAGTACCTACCCTGCAACATTTATAGCCATGTTGCACCTAACCTGCACCCTTTATAGCCATGTTGCACCTAACCTGCACCATGTATAGCCATGTTAGCCTGCACCATTTATAGCCAGGTTGTAGCCAGCCTGCACCATTTATAGCCATGTTACACCTAACCTGCACCATTTATAGCCATGTGGTACCTAGCCTACACCATTTATAGCCATGTTGTACCCAGCCTGCACTATTTATAGCCATGTTACACCTAACCTGCACCATTTATAGCCATGTTGCACCTAACCTGCACTTTTTATAGCCATGTTGTACCTAACCTGCACCATTTATAGTCATGTTGTACCCAGCCTGCACCATTTATAGCCATATTAGCCTGCACCATTTATAGCCATGTTGTAGCCAGCCTGCACCATTTATAGCCATGTTGTACCCAGCCTGCACCATTTATAGCCATGTTAGCCTGCACCATTTATAGCCATGTTAGCCTGCACCATTTATAGCCATGTTGCACCTTGTTTGTTTGTTTGTGTCTTTCGGCTTTTCCTGGTTAGGGGTCGCCACAGCGGAACTCCGGTCTGCTAATGATTGGTAGTTGATTTTTACATGCTGAGTTACCAGCCCTGATGCACAACCTTCAATGAAGGTATGGCCATTCATGCATGTCTCCATGCAGAAGACGCTCTAGCTGAGAATCGAACCGGACAGTGTCTTACTGTGATGCGACAATGCTACCGCAGCACCACCACCACGGGTATTTATAGCCATGTTGAACCTAACCTGCAAAATTTGTATCCATGTGGTGCCTAGCTTGCACCATTTATAACGATGTTGTAAATATCCTGCACCATTTTTAGCCATGCTGTACACAGCCTGCACCATTTATAGCCATAGGCAGTCGTTTTCTATGGTCAAACTAAACAGGTGGCGATAACAACAAGCTCATTACATAGCAATAATAACAAATGCATGTATGTATCTGTCTGATCTGAATGGAAATTAATGTTAAAAAGCAAAGCAAGACACTAAGCCAAAACTTAAATATTTCATATGCGTCACTGTGTTGGTGGGGGGGGGTTCTGTCCACTTCTGTTTATAGGCTTTTCTGTATGCGGGTATCCAAAGTACTTTTTTTATATCTGGTGGAGGGAGGAAGACTCAACAGTGGTCTAAGGTCAAAGTTCACACACTAGGTGCATAGATTAATTTTCCAGTACTGACACTACAGTGCAGCCTAACATGAGTGTTGCACTCCTCAGTATATTGTCTTTCAGATGAGATATTAAACTTAAATCCCATGTGCCTGAGATGGTGACAGCTAAGATGTATGTAAAAGCTCCAATAACACTTATCAAAAAAGAGAGAAATGTTCCCTGTGCTCTGGACAAGTTTTCTTTAATACATTTGATAAATACCACCTCTGGTTTCCCCTGAAACAAAGACACTAGCCTATTTGGACTTACCTGGTCAACAAAGAGGAAATATATAAATAAAGGGGGGGTCATTGTGAGAGAGTTTGAGAAACGATGGCCTATAGTAAGCATTGCTTCTATATACATTTTATACCGTTTGAAATGGTTTCGGTTGCACTACTTGTATTATGGACTGTGCTGTCTGTAATGGTATCTGTCATCTTTGACCTATAATAAACTGTGCATTGTAATTCTGTACTGCCTTACCATAATGCATTTCTCTAACAGCGTCCAAGTCCCGTACTAAACAGGGCATTGATTTGGAATGAATGTGTCATAATACTTCCATGTATGTAAAGCTTAAGCTAAAAAAATACGAATAAAAGACAACTAAAGAAAAAAATAATGGGTACAAGAATTTTTTCTGCTGTGACAGTAGTTTTCTTTTTGTTAATTTAAATCCAAAAAGTGGGTCAAAATGCAGTGCTATCCTTCAAGTATGTTGTGTATTCCCCTATGAGCTACGTGACATATGCTTATTCCTGGCAGAGTTCACCTTCCTCTTGCCTTTCCTAGCTTATGCCAAATTGTTAGCACTATAGAATCCTTTAGACAATTATTTTTCTCTGTAATCAATTTATGTACAATCTTCCTGAATAACATTTGTTGTCAGTCGAAAAACGATCAGATTTTGATTTGAGAGCTACATTCAAAAGTTAATATCTTCATTTTTGTTATGTAGGATGATGTTAGAACCATTGTTGGCATGAAAATTATATTAATTTACACAAATATTGCTTTATTTTTTCTTATTTAATATTTTTATAATTTAGAAAAGGACTGCTGTTAGAATGAGATATATGGAATGGCATTAAATAATTTCACATTTAAAGACATCAGCTATAAAATATCCTTTAAACTTTCCTTTTTAAAGTGTCTTTTCCTGTCTGAGTTTTATGACACATTTTTTTTGTTTTATACCATTTAACATCACCTATATTATTCTTGGCTTTTAACAGCAGTCACTGTTAGAAATGCACAAAGATGTTATTGAATGTAATTTTCACAGAATGTATTCCTCAAATATACTTCTCACATACATGAACGCACACACACACACGCATGCACGCACGCACGCACACACGCACACACACACACACACACACACACACACAAAAACATACACACACATACACACACACACACACACACACACACACACACACACACATGTATTCACACACACACACACACACACACACACACACACACACACACACACACACACACACACACACACACACACACTTAGACAAAACATGCAGTAATATATAAATAGTTATATATTAACAGAAATAAATCTTAAAGATACATTTATTTACATAGTTCCACATACTACAAGGGCATAGTCTTGATCTTTGCTTCAGAGTCTGGATTACCTAAATAAGCCTTTGAACATAAGGGTTTTACACAATAAATCATAAAATATAATGTTACTACAGACCAACAAGAAAAAAGCACACAATATAAAATTAAAAAAAATAATTACTTGTAGAATATAAAGGTGTTAACACACCTTCTGTCTGAAAGAGAATATCGAAGCAAAGCTGGACTGTTCTGTTTCAAAAGTAGAACACAGGTGATCCACTCTTACCTGTGAAGAATGCAGATAGGAATTATAAATAGATTAAAGACTGAAGGACAGGTGAATGTCATTGATATTTATAACTGCCCCAGACTGTGCTGGTTTTCAGGGCATGTAGACATTAACTGTTCTTTAACAGATTTCATAGTCTCATGTGCAGAAGAAAAGTCATGTGTTCCAGCAGCACTGCGTCATGTTACAAATCAAACTGCACACAGCAATCTAACAGACCTGCTCATGCCTTTTAATAGATGGATATGAATAACAAATCTTTCATATTTCTATAATGTTTTTCATATTTAAAGTACTGTGTCTACTTATATTTGAATTGTGGCAAAAATTCCTGAATTTACCAAAGAAAAAACAGGCGTGAATAAATGCCGGGGTCACTTTAACAGAGGATGATGCTTTGCCTGGAACTTGCTGAGGTCAGACTGCGCTAGTATTAAAATGATTCCTTGAGAAGAAGTCTGAAATGGGAGCAATAGATTCAAGACTTGTGGACCCCAGAGTAGTGTGGTGTCATAAATTATAATAACAATACTATTAAAAATAAAGCAGTCATGCTGGGATTTGTTTATAGGTTAGGTTGAAATACATATGACTTAGCTTCTGTGCACCAGAATCCAGTATCCTTAAAGTGATGATGTGGGCCAAACATAAAGTAGCTTCTGCTTGTACTAACTTTGTAAACCTTTGAAAAAAAAAAAGACAGCAGGTTGGAAAACCTAGATGATTTACTTAATGCTTTTGTTTCAAGGACAAGTAGGGGTGGACAGGTACTAATATTTATATAGCTAAGGCTACAAACACTAACCTACGCTGAGAGTGTCTGCTGACTGCAGCATTTATTTATTTACTTTATTTATCAATTATTTAGTGGTAGATATAACACTGAGTATTAAACTGACGCATTGTGAGAAAAGATTTACAATGAAAATATACATTTTGATGGTACATGCTAATTAGGTGTGTTTTGTTTCAGAATTCAGAGATTAACTACCATTACTGACATGACTCTAATTATAACTGAAAATATAGAGAAATATTAGGTAATAATAAGAGAGAAGCAGCCAGGATGCTTTACATGTATTATATTGAAAATGATGTGCACAACAGAATTATTCTCAGTTTCATCCAAGGAATTATCACTTAAAAATAATGTTTTTTATGAATATTTCAAATATCTTGTAAATATAAAGCACAGCTGTATCATGGATGCATGTTCTGGGCAGGTAAAGGAGGGATCCTTCTTTTGTAAATCAGTTTATCACAGCAAGCTGAAAATAAAAGCAATTACAGGAGATGAATGTCATTTGGTACTAGATGATAGCTCTTTTCTAATCTGAGTCACTGTTTCAAACACTGAATGGTTCAGTATTGTTTAAAAACTATTACCTGCAAGCTCTGCAGATGAGCACCAGTGGTTTTAGCCTAACCCCCAAGGCATTGCAGTCATCACAGTTGTTTAATTTAAATTATACAATGACTGGCCAGTAATACTTAAAATGGAGCATGCTGATTGGTCAGCCCAACCCACGTACCCGTTGTAAATCTGAGAATATACCAATAGAAAAAGGGCCAGTCACCCCGACATTTTTCCATTAGTAAACCCCATCAAATTTTTACTTTTCTTTCCTTTTTTTAAATATATTTACAACACCGAAAACCTCAAATGAACGAGGGAGACAGCACAAAGAAATATAAGAGGATAATCAGGTATATTCCGCAAAACTAAAGAAATGTACCTGAATATCCTTTTATTTTCTCTGTCCCATCTCTCCTGAAAGTTAAAGGACTCCCAGTTTCTTGTTTCTTAATAAATAAATAATTAAAAAAGGGAATAGAGATCTTCCTTTCTCCGTTGCTTCCTTTACACAGCACTGATGTACTGCATAAGCGTGGGAACGCAAGTGTCATACGCATGTGCAATACATCAGGAAAGCTCCAGGATACCAGCGAAAACATGGAAGGGCACCACCGATGCATTATACATAGACATTATTTAAGAAAAGTAAGGATTTTTTTTCTTAAATAATGTTATTGTATAATAGCAATAACTGACTCTGTGTTGTGGTATATTGAAGATTTACCCACAGTTGGCTTTATTTAATCACTCAGGCTTCGCCTTCATGATTAAAGTACACCAGCTGTGGGTAAATCTTCAATATACCACAACAACAACATCAGTTATTGCTATTTTATTTATTTAACTTGGTTATTAATATAGCTGTTTCACATATCTGTCCTCCACGTTTTAGGAAGTAGGAGGTAAGATCAATCAATCAATATGTTTTAATGGGTACAACAAAACTGGTATACCCAGACAACTAGAGATATGAGAAGACTGTGCACACTGTACATCGACAGGGACTGGGGATCAGGGCTGAATTACGGATGCTGGAGCTATGAGGCAGAAACCTTAAGTCACTCAGTCACTGTACTACTTTGTATTATTAATCAAGTACCTACTGACTCAATACAAATCATCTCCGATTGCAAACCCTGAAAGAAAATAAATCAAACATCAAAATACAAAGAAAATAAATTCATAGAAACTAAACTAAATATTTTAACAGACAACCTAATATATGTAAAGCAAATCTAAATTAAGGTTTTGTAAGCAAAGTCCCCAACCACTCCTGAATGAAAATATATCTCTACGCCTGCATTGCCCACCAAAACAAATGCGGACAAACAAAATATCAGATCGGTATTATGTCTCTCACAAAAATGCAGTCATTTTCTAACAACTGATTAGTAGTGAAAAAACAGCACTGGCATAATGAAATAGTCATACGGAGATCACAATATCACGACACCGAATATCTAGAACATCAGTCGACATATCTGAAATATATTAAGTGACCGCAGTATGAGACCAGGACCAAACTAAGCACAAAATAAAAAGGCAAGAAGCGAGGTAGTGAATCTAAGCCATTTCAGAATCCTTTAATAGAACCATGATAAAAACATATAGCACTTTCATTCGAACTGGACTTCATCAGAATGAATACACAACACCATTAACTCTCCAAATAAATATAAGTGCAAGCGGTCTTGAAACACATCCCATTGGATAACAAGGCAACAACGTAACAGAAGAAATAAGAACAGCTGAAGTAAAAAATACATTTATATAGGTTCTTAAAGTGACCTGTGCTAAAATGCTGTTAAAAATGCTGGCAAGAACAGGCTGACCATTGAAATCATTAAAAACATGGCAAATCTAGAAACATAAAAAGAGCAGAAAAATATATATTTAAATGCAAAAAATTAATAATAATGTTAAAACTCATATGTAACACATGCCTAAAATGTAATCCAGCCACAAAAAAAACTTATAAATCCTAAATGCAGTTAAATGAAAAAACATAATCTTAAAAACTCTTTATAGGTATTGGGAAGACTTTAGGTGCAATACTGAAGCTATGGCGGTCATGTCATTCAAGTCATAACTATTAGTACAGTTTAACTTTAGATGCCACCTCAGCTCCTTCCACTCAAGCATGTCCTTCCATGCCCCCCCCCCCCCGGGTAATGTTCTCAATACTGTCCAGAATGTAAAATTTAAAATAATTTGAAATCTTATCTGCAATGTGTCTATATAGTGTTGTTCAAATTATTCTTACTGATGTCATACATATGCTGATAAAGTCACATTTGTAAGCATTTTTCCAACTTTCCTACATAAAAGCCTTGGCAGACCTCGCTTTGGGCTAGGTACATAACCCTAGAACTATAGCAGCAATACTTCTGCTTCAGAAAAACGTTTTTATAACCCTCAAAAATGTGTTTACACTGGTTGCACCTGCTACGTTTTTTCATCCATCCTGGTTCATGCCCTGCATCTACCCTTTCAATCAAAGTTTTAAATGAAATGCCTTTTCTAAACATGAAAACAGGGGAAGAGCCTAAAATGATAGATTGTTCAACCACTGTTTTAAAAGCATTCCAATTCCTTTTAATTACAGCATTGATGACCCAGACATCCAGGTTGTAATTGAGGACCATAGCCCTACTGAAGTCAACTTTATTGCTGAGAAGATTGTCAACATTTAGTTTCTGTAGTCCTCTCCCTAAAATGGGAATAAACACAGATTGTTTCTTTTAGTAATTACTTCCCTCATGATATCCTGAACAATACACTTGAGTTTGAAGGTGTAATAACTGATCTGCAAGTTATAGTAGCCTGTTGTAGCAGCTGTTTGCAACTATAGGAGACTGGCAAAAGCAGAAATGTTGTGCCAAATAAAGAAATTGCACTTACTATACTTTTAAAATAATGCAGGTCAGGCTCAGTATTTTAAATAATGTATTAGAATATGAAGGAGAGCTGTTGTATTCTCTTTATGTTAAAGAAGAAAATAGTTCAGGATAAAGACTATTTTAAGATACAGTCTTAAGATTGGGGGGGCAAGAGAGCAGATAGGGGAGCAGCTTCAGGCAATTAATACAGAGTTACAGTGTAATTAAACAATACTACTAAGATTATAATCAGACAAACATAAAATAATGTCTTTGCCCGGTTAGGGGTCGCCACAGCGGATCACCGGTCTGCTTATGATTGGCAGTGGAATTTTATGGTGTCAAGTTGCCAGACTGGTGCCCAGCCTTCAAAGAAGGCACACCCACTCATGCACGTACCTACCTACATGTCGTTAAAGTTCACTTGACCACAGGGAGAACATGCGGACTCCGCACAGAAGGCGCTCCAGCCAAGAATCGAAACAGATAGCCTCTTGTTGTGAGGAGACAACAATGCTAACCACTGCACCACCATGGATCTCTAACATACTTAAGTTATTTTTCAGGTATAGGACTTGAAGGGTGCCTCAGTGAGTTTTCTAGGTTGCTGTGTAATTCAGGAACTATGGGTAGCTTTGCTAAGTAATGGATTTTTTGTTTAAAATGCAGGGCAGTTAAAACAGGTAAAATAACCTTTAAGTTATTTTTCAGGTATGGGACTTAAAAGATGCCCTTAGGTCATGGAGTTTGCTAGTTTGTCGTAATTCAGGAACTGCAGGTAGATTTCTTAGGTGATGTATTTTTACTTTAAAATGTAGGGCAGTTAAAAAACATAAAATAACCCTTTGCCATTTCTGTGATGTGAACACAGTAAAATGGACTTAAATGGCTAAATCGTACCGCCAGAACTAGAATGGAGAGCACGTAGAGACTGAGAGATTTAGTGTCTGTCTTCGTTACTGCACCATTAGAGACCCCATTGTCCTAGACCTCATGTTTCTCCACAAGTCCAATACCTCCAGCAGTAGTAGAATTAGGGATCTAAATCTTTAAAAACAAATAAATCAAACTTGTTGGAAGGGCAGGTTTACACAGGTCTATAGGTTCATAGGTAAGTACCGGGCTAGCTACCCTTGCAGGCCATTTTAAGTCTAGCCACTTTCCCTTTTTTGCTGGAAATAACCTGCCCTATTTGGTTCGAGATTAACCTTACCCTTTCCATGGTTGATAATTATATATTATTAACGAGAATAACTGGGATCATACCCCAGATAATTTGAGGGGACCCATGCATGGGATAAAGCATTTAGCAGCTGCCACTGTCCATTAATAGTAGAGGGGGCAGCTCTGGGGTAAATTTTCTGTTTTCCATCCATAGGTCTAGGTTGTGCTTGAATATGGACAGGGATAATATCCCACTACCTCCCAAAAATCTGGAATAAACTTTGCCTGCATGTTATGCAGTGTGACTCACTGTCTTCCTTGAAACATAAACTAAGTGAATGGAGGGTTTATCACAAATTTACTCCAAGATCGAAGGGGATGTGTATTTATTTATTTATTTTTCATTTTCTGACTGAAGTAGAACAATAATCAAACAATGTCCAACTGCAGGGTCAGTCTGGGTTACATCATAACGTAAAACGTAACAAAACAATTTTCAGAATAAAATAACAGTGGTGTACATTTACGAGAAATCACAGACATTCTGACAAACAATATATACTCAGAAGATGTGACAAGCCAAATATATGTGCAGTTATGTAACTGGAATAGATAAGGGAGGGTGGAATTAAAGCAGGTGAAGTATAAGTGGCTGAGATATGAGTAGTAGTTGTTAGGTCAGGAAAGCTACTAGAGACCTTTTTGGATGTGAAAGAAGCTACGATATTTTTTTACCAGGAAGACTAGACTGTTGATTTTGGTTATCTACTTTTCTATGTGCCCATAGAAGTTTAATGATTGGTTGTCTAGGAGAATGGAGGTACAGTATGAGAGAAAGTACTTACAAGGTGTGCATGGTCATGGGATACGGTCACCTGGGAATATCTATGAATCTGTGCAGCCAGATAACGAACCCAGTAACATTTTTTCAGCAATTTCTTTGTGCTGCTTTAAGCATTCATTTAACCACCACATGCTGCGGTAGCATTGTCGCCTCACAGTAAGACGCTGCCCAGTTCGATTCTCAGCTAGAGCGTCTTCTGCAAGGTGACATGCGTGAATGGGCGTACCTTCGTTGAAGGCTGTGCATCAGGGCTGGTAACTCAGCACGTAAAAATCAACTACCAGTCATTAGTGGACCGGAGTTCCGCTGTGGCGACCCCTAACCGGGAAAGCCGAAAGACACAACAACTAAAAGGAAAAAATGTATACAACTCTCTAAGTCAGATGTTGAAAGCAGCAGTGCAGTCTACTTTTGTTCTATTATAGTTCATGCATTTGTCTTTGTGCTTGTGTTCTTAAACTTATGGCATTTTGTTTTTCATTAATTTGTAGGGTGATGCATTTTATAATAACATTATTACAAGGTGCATGTTTTCTTATTTAATTTCATTTATGTTTTGTCCTAAGTGCAGCACACCGCCATACCTGGAGTACTGTCTACAGTTCAGAGAGCATACGAGGTGAGCGAGACCCAGCAGCTGGAAGGAGTGCAGAAAAAACTTACCAAATGTGGTGTGGATGAAGGTGAAAAAATATGACCTCAGACTAAAACAGGTAGAACTCTACTCACTGCAAAACAGATGAGAAAGCATCGACATGGTTTGAGTTGACAAGAATGACAGAGGGGTGGGAGGGACTACAGACCATGGATTGCATTGATTAAATCCTTTCTGGTCTCCAAAAATACATCTTCATGAAGAGAGCAGTGGACCCATGGAATGAGCTACAGAAATGGATGGTGGAAAGAAACCCTACAGAGTTATTTAAGAAGACATAAGATAAGTGAAATGAAGGTGAGGAGGAAATAGGGATGGAGAAAAGGGAAGATTGTTAAAGGCACTTAAAAGGCAGACTGCACAGAATCACTGCCTCCTGACATCAGGGAACTATAACAACGTTTTCTTACACTTACATTTCAAATAGCATTGGCTTACCAGATTTTACATCTCCTGCTTTAAAAAAAAAGCAAATAATTTGTTCAAGCTCATTAAAAAGTAATTAACAATGATTTGAAATGCTCTAAGAATTTTTTAAAAGTCTACTCGGTATTTTCTTTATTTGCATTACTGTTAGGTGGATATTTCACTGAAACACTGGCAGGGAAAGCCGAAGTCTAAAAACATTTCATTTCATTGTTCATTATAATAACTTGTTTGACATTCAATGCAGTGGGTAAATGTTCAATATTCATGTACCGCGTCGGACACTGCTGTCGCACTCTGAATTTCAGAAAAAAAGACAACTTTGTTAACTACCTTTCTAATACAAGTTAGAGCATAACAGCAATCAGGACTGGTTGCGAGAGAGCACTTGTGAGAAGCTAAAACTGGTTTAAAAGCTCCACGCTGTACAAAAAAATGATGAGTGGGTCACATCTATCATAACTACTTATGTGTCCTTGGTATGGATGTCAAAGGTCACCTCTCCAACTGTACCAGTAGGCTAAAAGTATGATGTTAAGATACTTAAAAGACATAGACTGCCTTTTTAAGTACCTTGGCATTATAGAGTCCCTCAGTATATTAAGCTGTAAGAGGCAGAATAAGAATCCATAAATCCTAAGAGCCTGGAACCTTAATGTAACCCCTTAAGTAAATGCTTCTACCCTGTTTTGCTTTAGACACCTTAGGTCTACTAGGCAAATGGGGTAAGCACAACACTATGCAGGCAAGGCACAATTCATGTAGCTGTTTGTCTACCTTTGGCTAGAGTAGCCTTGATTAATAGTGCTAATATAAATATTTTTCATTAAGTGACTGCAAAGGATATTTTTATGTTTGTGACATACCAAAGATTTAGACCCAAATTTCATTGCACTCTAAGCAATGATAAGGTTGTCAGAGAAAGCAGTTGTTAAACTGCTGTGGCCTAACAAGCCTCTAAACCATGAATGTAAATGAAATCAGTCAAAATAAATGATGCACTTACCAAGGCTATGCATTTGAACTTCCAAGCCAATCTGTGCATTTATCGCAGTGCTATAAAATGCAAAGAATCCAAACAAAGTTATCCAGGATAATTGCCTCACATTTCTCCTAAATGAATGGAACTGTGAGCTAGGAATGGCCTACTAGATCAACAAACAGTCTAGTAGGAACCTATGACCTATGAAACTGTAGCATTTATTATCTTTGGTCATTTTCCATTTATATGCTTCTACAATTTGAACGGGAAATCTTTGATCACCAATGCTGTACACCAGAAGGCATGCAGTTTTATCTCTAATTTGTTAAACTAATAAAATTTCCATACTAAGCATGTGATGATGACGCAGTTAACTCTGATTAGCAAAGAAATACCAATACATTTAAATGTTGGCATCATATTGCCATTTTAATGTATACAAGAATAAAATATTATTTTACTTTTTGCATTCTCTTTGTTGGACATCTGGATGCTCTGAACTTTTCTGTTCACCTAGACTCTACATAATATGTGGAGTGAATTTTTGCACATAGAAAAGGGAACATGGAAATTTGTATCCCTCAGTCTGCTGTTTAAATGAACTTTTCTCTTTAGAAGTCAACCAGGTCAGCATTCTGTAATAAATAGAATAAATCCATAGCTAATGAATATTCATAATTATCCAGTGGACCAAATTACTTATTAATAAGCATTTGGCCACAGCGAGGATGGCAAGGTTGCTAAGACATTAATATAGCTTGCCACTGCATGTCTGTAGGTTCTGTACTTCTTTGGAGCTGGTGACATTATCATTTGAGAAATGTCATTTTCATGGTGGTTAGTTTTGGAGTTTGGGATCCCAGATATTTGCAGGGATATAAATCCTTTGATTGAATGGATAAAGCTGCAGAACAGGGCATGAAAAATGCGTGTTGCTGATATAAGGTCTGCGAGTTGTTGCTAGAGACATAGCACCCTAACTGCACGAGTGTGTACTTTTGTGTGTTAATTCTGATTCTGCTCTGTTTGTACAATGCTGCTGTAGTTCACATGTCAACTCTTCACTTAGTAATATGCCTTCTACATGTGTATAGGTTGTGTATATGCATTTAACATTATATTTATCAGGGAAGTTATTTTTTTGATGTGTTGGAGGGAAGCCTTCTAGCTTATCAGTGGGAGTGGTAAGCACTAGGTAGCCTATCTACCACAAGAGGAGTGGTTTCTGGCCCAGACATTATAGTTTATTGGCTGTTTGGGCAGGTTTTTTTTCCATCTCTTTCAACTTTCTAGTTTAAAAGCCCACATTTGCACTTGTTTCCCACCTTACCTATAACTAGTCTAGTCCAGATACAGATTTGCTGTATCCAGGACTGTTTATAAGCTTCTGAGCAGTGCCAAAAGGTCTGCTCTTCAGTTTTTCCTTTCAATCTCCTAGTTCTCTCCTCTCCTGCACTTTTACTAGATTATTAGTTTAGCACTTTACCAGATTTCTTGTAGTAATTATTGTAGCACATAAAAGTACTACCAGCACTAAACGTTCTATAAGGAAACAGGTCCAGTACTTATTATTAATGCCCACCTTTCCAGGCATATCTAAAGGTCAGTTCCCTGTGCCTTTTCCTATTAACCTGATAAACTTGGGCATCCTGAGGCAATGTAGCAACTGCCACATGTACACTGAAAGCCCTCTCCTCTTACCTCCCAACACTCAGACTTGTGAGAGATGCACTTATATATCCGAACTGGAAGACACACACTCTCCAACCAAGACCGGAATAGCTGGTCAAGAGGAGAAGGTCAACACTTGCAACACACCATATGGAACACATAGCCCTCCAGAACACACACTAGCACTGCCTTCACATAAAAACACAAACCACACACCCAGCTTCATGGAGGCTCTCAATAAAAATCTACCCAAACAGCAGAAGCCTCCAAGGCAGAAATGCACTTGACCACCACAACAGAAAACTAATCACGAGACACATAACTCTCCTAAACATTGTGCCACTCAACCAAAGCCCCTAAGGCAAAACAGCATGCTCAACACACTAGTCATAGGTGACTCGATAGTGAGGCACACTGATGTCCCACTCACTAGGTTAAATAAGGAGAAAGATTAAGTCAGCTGCCTGTCAGGTGCCAGGATCTGCCACATAATGCATGCACTCAGGTCCCTCATCAACAGGTACAAATATAACTCTGTCATTGTACATGTGGGTGCGAATGACCTGAGACATACCTCCCTAGACTACATGAAAAGAGACATGGATGATTATGTAGCCCAGGCAGGTATGACCCTAGTCCTGAGCAGCCTCCTACCATCACCCAGAATGATACCACAGTACAAGCAGAAAATTAATGATTTCAACAATTGTCTAAGTTTCTGTTGTCATTCTAAGGGGATTCAGTATCTGTCTGCCTTGTATGACATGATTGACAGACCTCAATGTTTGCCATAGATGGCCTGCATATGTCACCACTGAGCTTCCAGATACTGGTCAAGGATCTTGTCACCCCTATAGTGCCTTTTTAGGCGGTATTCCAAAGACCAAATTACCACCATAACAGTTACAAACAAATGCAATCTGAGGGTCATGATGCTCAATGCTAGAAGTCTAAATCTCAAAATGCACTCACTCAAAGCACTCCTTAAGATGGAGAACATTGACAGAGACCTGGTTCAAAGCATCAGAAAGCACCCCTTCTCAACCAGGCTATAACTCATTTCATACCTTTTGGCCCCAGAACCTGGACCAAAACTCCAAAAGCAGTGATGTTTCCATATTCATAAAGGATGCGCACACCTCCAGACTGGTAGCCCAACATAACGCATCAGAGATACTTCAGGTGTAGCTAACATTAGGTAAGACAGCGATTCAGGTGGTCGCCTGCTATAGGTCCCCAACCATGTCCCAAGACTCACACTCCTCATTCCTAAGCACTCTGGGGAATATTAGGGTCCAACCTAACACTTTCATATTGGGCGACTTCAACCACCCCTCCATTAACTGGGAAAACTACTCATGCACCAATACACTTGCCCAACGTTTCCTGGAATTCATTAATTTCAATGCCCTAGACCAGCTCGTTTTTACCCCCACTAGAGGTAGCAACATCCTTCACCTGGTCATTACTAACATAGGTGACCATTGCTCTGCACCAATAGTCAACTCCTCCCTGGTTAGATCTGACCACAAACTAATCATCTTGAAAATCCACCCCCCCCCCCCACAAAGATAACCACCATGAAAAACGTCTCCAAAGCTAACACTGGGCTCCTAAAAACAGAGGTGGCTAAATTCACAGCACCCATGCAAATGGAGAGTAGTTGCATGACTGCCGAATCATACACCAATGCACTGTACGAACACATACACAAATGCATGGATCTTACCATACCCGATAGAACCAAGATGCTCTCCTCCAAAAAAAGGAAGCCAATCTGGTGGTCCCCTGCCATAAATAAACTCTACAACAGAAGGAGAAAACTGATACGGAATAAGGTGAAGTCCCAAGACTGGAAAAATTCCTTTATCAGCCTCCCTCATCAAATCCTCTAAAGCTAGCTATGAAGACAGAATATCAGCAGATAGTAAAGACAACCACAAGACCTTCTATAGTTATGTAAAGAATCTCCACAGCAATACCCAGATTTGCTCTGAGCTACTGTAGTCAGATCTAACCAGGGAGGAGTTGACCATTGGTGTAGAGCAATGGTCGCACATGATAGTTATGGCCAGGTGAAGGATGCTGCTACCTCTAGTGGGGGTAAGAACAAGCTGGTCCAGGGCATTGGAATTAATGCTAATGCAATGGCTGACAGATTCAGTGCCAATTTTACTCCTCCCCCCAAAGGACCAATCACAATACCAGTAGATTGTCAGGCAGCCAGTATTACTGCTGCACAGGTTAAAACAGCACTGTCCAAGGCCAAGAATATAGCTTCTATGGGACCTGACAATATCCCCTAGTTGTGTTCTACATGAACTACAGAGTGAACTGGCACCTCACCTGTGTGCCCTGTTCAATCACAGCCTCACCTCAGGCTTTGTCCCTACTGAATAGCTCAATGCTGCAGTCATCCCTCTCCACAAAGGAGGAGTATCTACAGACCCTGGGAACTATTGCCCCATTCGCCTGACAAGTATGATATGCAAAGCTATGGAACACATTATCATGGACCTAATAAACAAGGATATAAGGAATCTCCAAACTCTGGATCCCACACAGTTTGGTTTTGTGAAGGGTAGATCATGCCTGCTCAACTTGGTCGACTTCTTTGAGTCAGTCAACTGAGCTGTGGATGAAGGCAAGGTGATTCATACTGCCTACCTTGATCTGACCAAGGCTTTTGATACCAATCCCCACTTAGGAATCATAGAAAAATTCACTAAGCTAGGCATCAATCCCTATATCACTACGTGGGTTGCAAACTGGCTCACAGATAGAACCCACAGTGTAAAAGTATCTTGGGTCTTGGGTCCTCTCCTGTTTGGTATCTACTTATCTGAAGTCTAGGCCAACATGAAGGGACTCTCACTGACAAAGTTCACAGATGAATGCAAGTTGGGAGCTGCTATTATTAACTCCCCAAGTGATGTTGACATCCTACTGCAAGGCCTCACTGAGACCAACGACTTGTGTCAAAATCATGGCCTTAAGCTCAATGCCAAAAAATTCATCATCATCCCCTTTGGGAAAAACCCAGTTCTCATGAATTACCACATCGATTGTAGTCCGTTGAACACAGAAGGTGTTATAAGAGATCTGGGAACACAGGTTGACAGTAACCTCTCTTTGGACCACCACATTGCCAATGTGGTCAGAAAGTCCTTCTATGTGGCACATCTCATTACTAAGGGTTTTGCATCCAGGAAGAAAGAGGTCATTGACTCCCTCTTCTCTTCCCTCATTAGTCCAGTCATCGAGTACAATGCCCCATTTGGCATGTACTTCACTAGACACCTGCAACCACTGAAGAGGGCACAAAAGTACCTCACAAAGAGGATCCTAGGCCTTAAAAACTTGTCCTATATGAACAGATTAAAAAAACTCCAACTATTCTCTGTCTCATATCGCCTACTTAGAGGCAATCACTGCTTGACTTATAAAGCCATGTCTGACCGAGCTCTGTTAGAAATGCTACATTTAAAGAAATCCCAATCCCTCTGAACCACACACTCCAGAGACCTCAACCTCATTACCACAATCAATAGAACATGCTGGAGGGACAGGTTCATAACCCAGAGACTGCCCATGCTATGGAATAGACTTCCAATACATGTCAAACAGAGCACCTCACTGGCCCTCTTTAAGGGAAATTTTGATGAGTGGATGGGAAACAGAAAATTCACCCCAGGGATCACTCCAGTGGCTCTACTCGACAGTGACACTGGGAACTAAGGTCAGGTGGCACGATGCCAGGGTAATCCTATGGGCTAGGCTTGTAAAGGCTCCAGAACCATTAGCCTAGTACACACCTATGAACCTATATGCTTACTTTTTAAGAATTATTGTATGGTTGTGAGTGTTTCGGCACATTTGGACATTATCTACATTTTCTATGGCAGTAAGACACATGCAGGAAACAGCATTGACTTCAATGTCATACGGCTGCAGAAATGACTTTCACTGTGTCTTTATTAAAATATCAACCCTGAATTATAGTCCTCTCAGCCCATCAGTTTTATGGATTTTTATATCAAAGTTATAAGGTAAGATATGAGATATGCTATGCTGAAAGGGTCACTAATAAATTGCTGGGAAGCAACAAGTAGAAGACGGCAAACTTTTGGGGTGCACACTACACAAAATCCCTAGTGGAGGCCAGGCATCACTGGACATCTCTTGTGGAGGCAGGAGACATGTCCTGATGCATTTCTATTGCATCTCATCCCTTGGCCTGCTGTAGAGTTATGGACATAAGTGTTACCAGCAGTGTCTGACCTCCCATGTCATCAGTGATGGACAGACAGTGGATCATTATAGAGTGGACTGGAATATCATCCAGTGATTGGGTGATACATTTTGTCAATTTGCTGAATTTCTAGGAAAGTGATGTACCCCAGTATCCGTGGGTAATAAAATATTGTAGCTATTACTATCCTAACTATTGAAACCTTTCAGTGTCCAACTAGGGATTTGTTCAGTATTTTCCCAGCTTCTGCCACACAAATGCTCAATAACTCTTTTTGAGTTGTGTTGCTTCATTTTAATGAACACATATAGTTTCCCAAGACTGAAGAGGAAAGAAGCGGCACTATGCGTGGCTTCTATGATATTGTCCACTTCCTGAAATACTGGGATGTGAAAGACTGAACTTATGTGACTATAATGCCTTGTACTGATCCACAGTCCAGAGACACATCAGGTGACCATTCCTTCAACTGTCAGAAATTATGTAACACACACAGTATAACATTACTAATGGATGTGTGTGTGTGACATTCTAGTAATTTGCATGCTTCCCACATTTGGCATATTTATGCATTTAGCTAGCTAGCTAGCTATCCTTTGTTTACTGAGATGGTCCCACTAGGATGGTAGCCTCTTTTTGTGGGAGGCCTGAAGTAGTATTTACACTAGTAGGGGAAATTTGGCCAGGGCATCTGGGAAGTTCTGCCACTCATATCATCCAGGGACACATTTTGTGGGTGTACTTCCTACTTCTGTTCTGAGTGCGAAGGTGGCTCAGAGAAGCAGGGAGGTAATAGTGAGTGATGGAATGAGCAATGCAGGTGCTAGTGACTGATGAAGTTAGCAAGGTCATGAGCAACACAGCTGTTGATAGGAGTAAGGAGGCTGTGATAGATGAGTTGTGCATAGAAGGGCAGCCTTGCAAGATTGCAAGAAGTGAGATGGCATAGTCACTGCATCAGAAAAGACAGTCAAGCCTTTTCAATAGAAGGAGGTTGTGATAGAAGTGTTGTGAATAGAAGGGCAGCCTTGCAAGAAGTGAGCTGCCATAGTCACTGCATCAGAAAAGGCAGTCAAGCCTTTTCAATAGAAGGAGGTTGTGATAGAAGTGTTGTGCATAGAAGGGCAGCCTTGCAAGAAGCGAGCTGGCATAGTCACTGCATCAGAAAAGGCAGTCAAGCCTTTTGAATAGGTGAATGTTAGAAGAAAGGATGACTTATCGTTATGTGATACAGAGGAGATATTTCAGCAAAACCTCTTCAATGAAGTGGTAGCTACACAAAATTGTGTTGTAACACCCTCAAGTTGGGAGGGTCGTGGGATGTTTATTTGAAGGATATGATTGACCAGACCAAACCAGAAAGTGAGGTAGTGGCTTCATGGGGTGAAATTATGGAACAAATACAAGAAGAGGAGGTTGCTGAGGTTGCGGTAAGGAAACTCTTATGTGCAGATGGTAAGAGAAGGAGAGAGAAAAGTGGAAGAAGTGAAGAAAGAGAAGAAGACATTTGTGAGAATATGAAGCAGGAATGAAGACAAAATGTATTGAAAAGTACGAAGTTTGGGGCACTGTGTTTACACCACTGGATAACTTCAGCCAAAGTAAGAGCTTTCATTCATATTAATAAAGAAATGTACTGTGCCATAGTGTTTGAAATGGGTCAGTATATGGAGAAGTTTTTAGAACAGTATTAATTAAAAAATAATTGCAATCCTTGGAGCCCTTATGTGGTTCTGACATTTCATTGAGAAACTAAAAAGAGAAGTTTGGCACAATTTAGGATGGAAGTTGAAAAAGAAGTATTAAAGGACTGTTTAAAGACTAAATGCAAAGAGGTTATGGGCACTACACAAATATATGATGACAGAGGTTCATTGGCTGGGGATTGGGAATGTGGGATTATTTTGAAAATGGAAAATGAAAACGTTCTGCATATTCCAAGTGTGTTAAATGTGGATGGTAATACAGGCTTTATTCAATATAGGGGACAGCCAAAAAAACATGCTTTTTTATCAAAAAGATAATCATCTGACCTGTGATTGTAACAAACAAAAATGTTTTATTTGCAGTAAATCAGGGCATGAAGCTAAAATATGTGATATAAAATGTAAAAAAAATGTAGAAAAACTGAACATACATGGGTGGATTGTGAAGAATATGTAGACGTTTTAGAACAGGAACATATACAGCATTCTGCATGTGATATAGATAGGAATATACATTATTCTGTATGTGATATAGATAGGAATATACAGCATTCTGTACATGATATAGATAGGAATATACAGCATTCTGTACATGATATAGATAGGAATATACATTATTCTGTATGTGATATAGATAGGAATATACAGCATTCTGTACGTGATATAGATAAGAATATACAGCATTCTGTACGTGATATAGATAGGAATATACATGATTCTGTATGTGATAGAGATAGGAATATACAGCATTCTGTACATGATATAGATAGGAATATACAGCATTCTGTACGTGATATAGATAGGAATATACATTATTCAGTATGTGATATGGATAGTAATATACAGCATTCTGCATGTGATATAGATAGGAATATACAGCATTCTGTACGTGATATAGATAGGAATATACATTATTCTGTATGTGATATAGATAGGAATATACAGCATTCTGTACGTGATATAGATAGGAATATACAGCATTCTGTACGTGATGTAGATAGGAATATACATTATTCTGTATGTGATATAGATAGGAATATACAGCATTCTGTACGTGATATAGATAGGAATATACAGCATGCTGTGCATGATATAGACAGAAATATACAGCATTCTGTACATGATATAGATAGGGATATACAGCATTCTGTCCACCTCCTTCAATGGTACCAACTCGCACTCACCCACAAACTAATAAACCAACCACTAAAAGTCCCATGTCTCCAAAATCTCCTCCAACCCTACTTAACCACAAGACCACTAAGATCCAGCCACAAAAACCTCCTACAGGTCACAAGAGCCAATAACTCTGCTGGAGAAGCATTATTCTCCTGTGCTATAGCCAAACTCTGGAACTGCCTCCCATCCTCAGTTACCTCTGTAACATCTTGCACCCACTTCAAATCCTTACTAAAATCACACTTAAAAACTTGCCAGATATGCCCTTGTAACCCCCCTAATATAATCCACTACACCTACCCACTACCTCTCTCGGCCCACTATCAACAACCTACTCTTAGCAAGCTTGGCTACTCATGTTCCCAGCTACCTACCGCATAGTACTAACTTCTTGTAGCAGCAATTGCTAATGGCTGTTATGTACCTCAAAAACAGATTGTATCAATTGTTCACTGATGAATCTCAACTACATTTGTAACCATGTTTAGTATCTCTCACCATATTTTAAAATTGTACTATGTTCTACAGCTGTTTTACATCTGTTTTATTCTTGTCTTACGTCCTCAGCTGGACTAATGTCTATATTTTAAATGCTATGTTTTTAACTGTATAATGTAAGTAATACTTAATGTGGAGCTTTTCTCCCCGGGCCTCTGCTGAAAACAGACCTGTGTCCAATCGGACTCTCCCAGTCAACAAATGTAAATAAATAAATTAAAATAATAAATATAGATAGACATATACAGCATGCTGTGCATGATATAGACAGGAATATACAGCATTCTGTACATGATATAGATAGGAATATACAGCATTCTGTCCACCTCCTTCAATGGTACCAACTCACACTCGCCCACAAACTAATAAACCAACCACTAAAAGTCCCATGTCTCCAGAATCTACTCCAACCTTACATAACCACAAGACCACTAAGATCCAGCCACAAAAACCTCCTACAGGTCACAAGAGCCAATAACTCTGCTGGAGAAGCATTATTCTCCTGCACTATAGCCAAACTCTGGAACTGCCTCCCATCCTCAGTTACCTCTGTGACGTCTTGCACCCACTTCAAATCCTTACTAAAATCACACTTAAAAACTTGCCAGATATGCCATTGTAACCCCCCTAATATAATCCACTACACCCACCCACTACCTCTCTCGGCCCACTATCAACAACCTACTCTTAGCAAGCTTGGCTACTCATGTTCCCAGCTACCTACCGCATAGTATTAACTTCTTGTAGCAACAACTGCTAATGTCTGTTATGTACCTCAAAAACAGATTGCATCAATTGTTCACTGATGAATCTCAACTACATTTTATTTATTTTTATTTTTATTTTACATTTGTTGACCGGGCTAGTCTGGCTGGATACATGTCCATTTTCAGCAGAGGCCCGAGGAGAAAAGCTCCACTATATACTAAGTACATTACATAAAAAAAAAAAAAAAAAAAAAATTTACTACTCTAAGATAATAGCTAAAATCAGATATTACAAAAACAAAAAGAACGAAAGATAATTTAAAAGAGAAACAAGTTTACAATAAGCAGTTCATTAAATATCCACAATTGTACAAAAAGTACATACTTAAATCTCAAAACAGTAAAAGAAACAAAACTGAGGTGGATAGAGAAGAAAAGAGTGGAGGGGAAACAGAGTAAGAGAAAATGGTTAGTCAGGTGTATTGCAGGAACACAGCCAATGATTTTGGAAGTACTGTTTAATTTTCTGTTTGAAAAGTGGCAGGGATGTAGTCAGAGTTATGTCACTAGGTAAGAGATTCCAACTTCTACCTATTGTATTAGTGAATAGAGAATCACCTGCTGTGTTGTTTGCCTTTATAAATTTTGTCATGAGTTTACAAGAGGAGCGAAGTGAGTTGAGATTGTTGTAAGGGATTAGAAGTTGAGAGAGTATTGGGGTGTTGTCAGGTAGGTGTAAAATGTTGTGGGCAATAGTGAGTTGAGGAATTATAAGGTAGTTTTGAAATTCGAGCCAGCCTAGTTGTTTTAGGTTTATACAATGGTGGGTCCTAAATGGGTTACTAGTGGCGGCGAGCTATGTTGTTATAGCAAGTTGCAAGTTTGTTAAGGTTACTTTTCTTAAGGTTTGTATAAATAGGGGAAGCATATAGGAGAGTTGATAAAAGATGAGATTGAGCAATTTTGATTCTATTTGCTGGGGTTAGAAAAGGTTTGATGCGATAAAGGGATCCTATTTTTCTGTTAACTAACTTGATGTTGTTGTTAATGTGCTGATCGAAGGAGAGAGTATTGTCAATGGTTATTCCTAAAAGTTTTGTAGTGAGATCAGGTGAGATGAGAGTACCATTATTTGAGTAAATGGTAAAGTTTAAAGGGGACCGAGTGGTGGGGAGAAGAGGAGGAGTTTTGTTTTGGCATTTAGAAGGAGAAACCGTTTAGAAAACCATGTTTCTACAGTATTAAAGGTATTTTGGGTCAGTGAGATCAGTTCTGTAGAGGATGGTGCTGAGCAGATAAGGGTTGAATCATCTGCATATTGTATGCAGGTTGCTTGTGGGATTGCAGTCTGTAGATCGTTAATAAAGAGAGAGAACAGAAGTGGACCAAGAATGGAGCCCTGGGGAACTCCGATGGAAATGGGCAAGAGTGATGAGATATGGTTTTCCCATATTACTGCTTGTTGTCTGTTGTTAAGATAAGATCTAAACCAATTAATGGCGAATTTATCACAAGAGAGAGATTCAAGAATGTTGATTAAGAGAGAGTGGTTGACCATATCGAAAGCTTTAGAGAGATCAATGAAAAGAGCGGAAGAGAGAGTATTGTTGTTTCGATTTTTGTTGATAGTATCTACAAAGGAAAGAAGGGCAGTGGTGGTACTGTGGTGAGGTCTAAAGCCATGCTGACAGTTTGATATTATGTAGTGAAGAGAGAGATAGTGTACAAGTTGCTGATGAATACATTTTTCCATGATTTTTGCTAGGGGTGAGAGAAGGGCAATTGGTCTAAAGTTGGAAAGGTCAAGGGAGTTACCACCTTTATGTAGTGGGATAATAAAGGAGACTTTCCAGATGTCAGGGATGGTTCCCTCTTGGATAGTTCTGTTTATAAGTAAGGATATAGGGTATGCAATTTCTTTGGCAGCTTTCTGAAGGAAGAGAGAAGGGAGCTTGTCTGCAGAAGGGGTGCAAGGTTTCAGTTTGTGAATGAGTCTATAGATGAAAGAAGTAGATATGGGTTTTAGAGAGAAGTTGTAGGTGGAGTTAGCTATATTATTTGGAATATAAGAGTTGTTGGTGTTCATTTGTTTGGCTAGGGATTGAATAGTTTCAGAGAAAAAGAGTTGAAAGCATTAGCAGTCTGGAGAGGGGTTTCTGGGTCAGCATTAAGTGGGGACGGAGTTTTAGCAATTCCTGGGGAAAGAAGTCTATTTACTGATGACCAGAAATATTTAGAGTTGTTAAGATGAGTTTCCTGAAGTTCACAGTAGAATTTTTTCTTGTCAGAGATTATTGATTTCTTAGCCAGATTTCTAAGCTGGCGAAAAAGAACTAAATCAGGGTTTTGTCTATGGCATCTCCATTTCGTCCATGCTTTGTTTCTAGTATGAATGAGTTTTTTAGTATTGTTGGTAAGCCATGGGGCTGTTTTGGTTTTTATTCTAATAGAACGTTCAGGAGCATGTTTATCAAGTATGGATAGGAAGGTAGTATTAAAAAATGAGACTGCCTCCTCCAGGGGAAGTGATTTTAAGCAATTCCAATTGCATGCTCTCAGTTCAGCTTGGAAAAGGTCTATGTTAAAATGCTTGATAGAACGAATTAGCCTTGTATTTGGGAGGTTAACACATTCTGACTTTTGTCTAGTAATGTAGGTTAGGGAGTGGTCGCTGATATCGTCTGGCATAGTACCTACTTTATACTGTTTGTTGACTTTATTTGTGAGTATCCAGTCTAATATACTCTTTCTTACTGGGCTTATTGACTCTTGTAGTTGAGGTAATAGTTTGGGTGAAACCATGTAGGTTAATATGAGAGGAGGGATTGTCAGCATTAATAGTGTTCCAATCTATATTAACGTCACCAAGAATTATGGTTTCTTGGGGTAGGTGGTAGAAACCCAGCTTAGAAAGTCTTCTAATATTGGAATGTTGTTACCTGGAGGAAGATACACGCATATAAAGTAAAGGGCTTTTTTGGCATTAAGTTGGAGTTTAATAATGATGGCTTCTATTTTGCTATCTTGGTTTGGACATGCTGGTTGAGTAGAGATGTTAAGTTGATTTTTGAAAAGTATTGCTACTCCACCACCTTTACATTTTAAGCGGTCATGTCTTACTATATTATAACCTTGGGGTATAATCTCTGAGTCTTTTGTGCCTGGGTTTAGCCAGGTTTCAGAGAGGCAAAGGATGTCAAAAGAATGGATATCTAAGAGGGCATGGATGAAGGGTATTTTCTTACTTATGCTTTGAATGTTGAGGTGTCCTATGAGGAAGTTATTATTAAGTTTAGGTGAGCAGTTTTGGGGAGGAGGGGAGATAGGGCCAGGGTTGGGGTGGATGTCTCCATCTTGTAGGGTAGGATTAACTAGTTTAGTTAAAAGGTTGCTCTTTAGAAATGTGAGAGGTTTTGTTTTTTTGTCTGATTGTAGGAGGTAGGTAAGGTGATGTAGCCTGTGGAATTTAGGTAGATGATAGCTAGGGGTGGAATTAACATTAGAGTATGATGTGAAAGTGAATATAGTAGAAGTGTGTTTTTGTGAGGAATTATGATAGTTGTTTATTGAAATTTCAAAGAAGGTGAGATGGTATGTTGAGAGAAGGGTGGTCAAGAGTAAGATTGAGAGTATAGGCAAAGTTGGTATGTAGGGAGTCATTATTTAGTAATCTGAGAAGTGAGGTGGAAGGAGGAAAGTACAAAGGAGAGAGGACGAGTGTGGTTAGCAGGACAGGGTAGTATATCTTTAGAAAAGTTGGAAAATAAGAATTGGATGCTAAAGGGAATAAAGAATGATATGACTAGAGAAGACAGGGTAGGAGTAAAGAGAGAAGTGTAAGAAAGGGAGAAAGGTAATGTAAGAAATTAAGGTAATAGGGCAAAGAAAGTGATGGGGGAGTGGGGGGTGTGTGTTAAGGCTAGGTAACAATTTGGCGGGAAGGAGAGGGATGGGATAGGAGGGAAAGGGGTGTGGTTGTAGAGCTATAAGACTAGGACCCCTGGGGGTGGGTGGGAATTGGGGATAGGGAGGGCTGGAGTGAGCCAAAGTAAACCAAAGAGGAAGGAAAATTATCAGAGAAAGCTGGCTGAGGCCAAGTGAGTAGAGTATCTAGGAGGATAGGGTAAGAGTGGAAGAAGAAAGAGATAGGAATATGAGGGGTAAAATAGGCAGCATGGGGTAGAAATACAAAACTGGTACAAAAGATATTAAAGGGGAAAGGGAGACATCTAGTGGGCAGTAGCTGTGATTACAGTAATATAGAGAGGGTCACAGTGGAAATAAAAGATAAGGCTAGAGGGAGAGAAAGCTCAGGCTAAATAACACGTTAGGTCAGGGAGGGATTGGAAATAAAAGAGTAAGGGTGGGGGTTGCTGCTGGCAAGCTTGACCGGGAGCTAACAGATAGCTTAGCAGGGTTAAAACTGTTACAATTTACAAGTCCAACATAAAGGTAGACATACTTTCTTGAATCTTGATGTAGAGGGTTGCAGGAGAAGGCTAGGTTTTGGAAAGTTCCAAGGGTAGTTGGCAAACAATACAGTAGCAGAAATTAGTGGAGGGGTTCCACCCAGGCAAAAACACAGGGTATATCCAGGGGGTAGCTAATATAGGAGGAAAGAAGTTGAGAAAATAAAATAATGTTAGAAAAACTACTTGCAACACAATGTATTTAAGACAGTGCAGAAATCACTGGTTGTTCTAGTAAATAAATTGGAATTATTTGACATCGAAAAGGCAGTAACAAACAGGCTGGGTTGAGAGAATTGCACAACAGTAGTTAATGTTAGGCACAGCACATAGTACAATAAGCACACTCTTACAAAAGGCTACTACCAGCTAAATCATATACTGGACCAGAGAAGATATTACCACAAATGCATTAATTAACAAATTAAAAGCACAGGGAACAGAGGAGCAACTAGTTCCAAACAGTTATCCTTGAATAAAGGATGAGGGTAGGTACCTGAAGGGAAGAGAAACCCCAGTCTAATCTATGCGTGTAAGGCCAGTGCAAAGTTACACACAGTTCAGGTAGAGGGTGGAAAGAGATTGAGTTTTAAAAACAGTAGGTCAGCGTTAGAGGTTACAGCCCCTAGCAGGAGTAAATTCGTGGACTGTTAAACTGATGAAAATAGTCTTGAAACTATCAGTAAAAAGGCGAAGAAGGAGTAAATAAATCCAAATTGATAAGACTGTCGCTAATCAGAGCTAGTTGGGTCAACCACGGGGTATTAGAAGACCAACACCAGAAGCAGGTCTTTCAAGGAGCAGCAGTTAGCTGATAGCTACTATAAAGATGGTGAGAACTGACCTGCCACGTCTCTAAAAAAGGTGGAAGCTAAGCTACCACGCTGTCGCTAGAGCTGGTGCCAGACCTGCATCAGAAAGCAGGACTTTTCAAGGAACCGCAGGTAGCTGCGAGATAACCACCTTAAAAAATGGGGAAAACTAAGCAGCCACGCTGTAGGTACAGCTGGAGCCAGACCAGCGACAGAAAGCAGGTCTTTTTAAGGAGCAGCAGATCGCTGTGTATAGCTGCCTTAAAATTGGGGAAAACTAATCTACCACGCTGTCGCTAAAAAATGGGTAACTAAGCTACCACGCTGTCGCTACAGCTGGAGTCAGACCAGCACCAGAAAGCAGGTATTTTCAAGGAGCAGCAGTTCGCTGCGTAAAACTACCTTAAAAAGGGGGAAAAGTAATCTACCACGCTGTCGCTAAAAAAAAAAGGGGAAAACTAAGCTACCACAATGCCGCTACAGGTCGCGTCAGTTAACTAAATCTAACTGCTTAAGAGGAGTGCTGAAATAAGATATACAGCTGATAGCGAAATAAAGCAGAAGAGTTGATATTACGAGTGGCAATGCATTAGGAAGTATAGGTTAACAAATTCCAAGAGCTTACACGTTATATGTTATACAAAAATAAAAAGTCAGGGCAAACACTGTAATCGAGATATCTATACAACAGCCAAGCAACAGGTACTAGCGTTAGACTAGTATAGGTCAGTGCCAGA
Organism: Protopterus annectens; assembly: GCF_019279795.1. Lineage (NCBI taxonomy): Eukaryota > Metazoa > Chordata > Ceratodontiformes > Protopteridae > Protopterus > Protopterus annectens. Next base: position 1,355,061,854 of record NC_056746.1, on the reverse strand, counting down.
CAAAGGTTACACTTTTACATAATCTTCGTGAAGCACAAATTAAGCATAATTCAGTTACAGATAACCATCGCAGTATTTACAAAAACATCTGATAAATACTTACTATTGAAGGAGCACACAGTCAAGGATGCGCAGCAGAAGAGAGAAGGGGCTAATTTAAAAATGGCGCCCTGGGAGCAGGGAGGGTCTTTAAAAACTTTGGGAGGAAGTTCCTGGGAGGGGAGGAGTTGGGAAGGAAAAGGCAGGAGGAGCCAGAGGGGGAGTTGCCAATAGAAAAATGAAAGAAAGTACTAAGTCCCAAGAGATATGTAACCATGTTTAGTATATATCAACATATTTTAAAATTGTACTATGTTCTACAGCTGTTTTACATCTGTTTTATTCTTGTCTTACATCCTCAGCTAGACTAATGTCTATATTTTAAATGCTATGTTTTTAACTGTATAATGTAAGTAATATGTAACGTGGAGCTTTTCTCCCCGGGCTTCTGCTGAAAACAGACCGGTGTCCAATCGGACTCTCCCGGTCAACAAATGTAAATAAATAAATAAATAAAATAATAAATATAGATAGGAATATACAGTATGCTGTGCATGATATAGATAGGAATATACAGCATTCTGTACATGATATAGATAGGAATATACAGCATTCTGTGCATGATATAGATAGGAATATGTAGTATTCTGTACATGATATTGATAGAAACATGCAGCATTCTGTGCATGATATAGATAGGAATATACAGCATTCTGTGTATGATATAGATAGGAACATATACAGCATTCTGTACGTGCTATAGATAGGAATATACAGCATTCTGTGCACAATATAGATAGGAACATATACAGCATTCTGTACGTGATAGAGATAGGAGTATACAGCATTCTGTACGTGATATAGATAAGCATACATTTTTGCTGTTATATAAATTGGAATACTTTCATGCAATCTGTTTAACAGAATTGTGACACACACCATTTGGCTTAGCTTGCATTTTAGATTGACCAGCTGTAATATCATTAGCTCATACAAACTGGGCTAATTTCTATCTATCTTACTATTTTTATATAATTACTTTTATAATATTATATCTATTGCATGTCTCTTTCATTGTATAAAAAATTACCTCTCTTGTATGTGTTGTATCTAATCTTACTGTGTTGAGCTTTTGAGTGCAGTGTTTTGCATGTAATGTTACTATATGGAGCTTTTCTCCCTGGGCCCCCCTGAAAATGTGTCTCTGCCCAGTTGGACTTTCCTGGTAAACAAATGTAAAATAAATAAATAAATAATAAATAAAGAAGTTGTGCCTGCTTATTTGAACTGTTTCTTTCTGAAATTGGCGTGCCTTGTTTGCTGTAGCATGGACTATATTCAGGCCTACTTAATCTAGCTTTGTTTGTATAACTTGAACACTAATCCAGGCCATCTTTTTTGGAGAAGGTTCCCCTGCACCCTAGTGGCAGGAGTGTACAGTTAGAACTTGTCTGATTGAAGACTGCTGGAACATAGCTCAGTTTTGAGCTTTTTTTACTGCTTAATTGGGTAATTTGTTTAAATCAGATTGCTCGTTTTCCATTGTTATAAAAATGCACTTTATTCATCTGCTTTTACTGTATTTGTGTTTCTTCCAGCTTTATTACTTTATTTTGATTTTGCTGCCTGTTCTTAAACATACTTAATTGCATTTATTCTGCTGCATTTATTACTGCTTGTTAGTAGCCTGATTAAATTGTAACTGTTATTCTAAGCCTTTGGTTTAAACACTTAGGCTTCAGACCAGTTGTTTTACATTAAGAAGGTTTGTGGTCTTCACTGTTGTGGCAGAACAGGTAGCTTACATCCTTCTAAGTTGGGAGTTGCTGATTGAAAGCCTAGAGTCTGTTATTCTAAAAGTATATTAGTTCTGGTTTAAGCACTTGGGCTTAGGGACAGATATTTTACATTAAAAAGGTGTGGTCTGCACTCTTGTGGGAGGAGATAGTAGATTCTGCCCTTCTGACCTGGGAGTTTCTGGTTAAAGGCTTATTGTGCGTGCTTATTTGAACTGTTTCATTCTGAAACTGGTAAGCCTTGTTTGCTGTAGCACAAGACTAGATTCAGACCTGATGAATCTAGCTTTGTTTGTATAACTTGAGCACTAATCCAGGCAATCTTTTTCTGGAGAAGGTTCACCTGCACCCTAGTGGCAGGAGTGTGAAGGTAGAACTTGTTTGATCGAAGAATGCTGGAATGGGGCTCAGTTTTTAGCTTTTTATTGGTTAATTGGTTAATTTGTTTAAATCAGTTTGCTCATCTGCTACTGTTATATTAAAAAAAAAAACTGCTTAGCTAGGGTTAAAATATTCCCAGCGCCATAAAGTCTGCTCTTCAAATTTTCCCTTAGAACTAGCCAGTTTTTTTTAGTTTCAGCACTCAAATCCGTTTCTCTGGGCTCAGCACTTGTTCAGAACTCACTGCAAGCACTAAATAAGCTACAAATTACTACAGCACTCAACTTCCCTTGCTTGTCTAAAGGAAAACAGTTTTTAGTACTTAATAGATAAGCACCTATCCAGGCATGTTTATGGGTCAGAACCTGATGTTTTCTCCTGTCTACCTGATGAGTCTGGGCATCTTGGGGCAATGCAGCAATTGCCTCACGTATACAGACAACCGTCTGTTCCTACCACCCAACACTACAACCTGTGAGAGATGCACTTACATAGCCAAACTGGAAGCAAAGCTCTCTTCACCAAAGACTGGACTAGACAGTCAAGAAGAGAGAATAAACACTTGCGCCACACCACACTCATCACATAGTCCCTTAAAACCTACACCACCAAAACATACACATAGAAACACAAAACACACATCTACATTCATGGAGGCTCTCAATAAAAATCTGCCCAAGCAGCAGAGACCTCCAAAGTAGAAACACAAGCAACCTCCACCCCCCCAACACAACCCAAATGGCACATAGCCCACAAACTCAGTGTGCCACCCACCACAGCCCATAAGGCATAACAACGTACCCAACACTCTAGTCATAGGTGACTTTATAGTCAGGCACACTGATATTCCACTCACCAGGCTAAACAAGGAGAAAGTTACTGTCAGCTGCCTGTTGGGTGCCAGGATCTGCCACATAATGCATGCACTCAGGTCACTCCACAACAAGTACAAATATGACTCTGTCATTGTCCATGTTGGTGTGAATGACCTGAGATATACCTCCCTGGACTACATGAAAAGAGACATGGAGGAGCTCTCCGATCTTGTAGCCCAGGCAGTTATGACCCTAGCCCTGAGTAGCATCCTGCTATCACCCAGAATTATATCACCGTACAAGGACAAAATAAATGACTTCAACAATTGGCTAAGCTTCTGGTGTCATTCTAAGGGGATCCAGTATCTGTCTACCTGGGATGACATGATCGACAGACCATGATGCTTTGCCAGAGATGGCCTGCACCTGTCGCCCTTGGGATTCCAGATACTGGTTAAGGCTCTTGCCACCCCTATAGTGCCTTTTTTAGGCAAGGTTCAAATGACAAATTCACCACCTAACAGGTACAAGCAAGCAAAATCTGAGGGTAATGCTACTTAATGCTAGAAGTCTAAAGCTCAAAATGCACTCACTTGAGGCACTCCTTAAAATGGAGAACATCGACATCTGTGCAGTGACAGAGACCTGGTTCAAGGCTCCAGAGAGCACCCCAGCATTACCAGGCTGTAATTCATACCACACCTTTTGGCCACCTAACCTGGACTGAAACACTAAAGGTGGAAACGTGTCCATATTCATTAAGGATATTCACACCTCCAGGCTAGCTGCTCAGCATAATGCATCTGAGATTATCCAAGTGCAACTAACTCTGGGCAAGACCGCAATCCAAATTGTAGCTTGCTACAGATCCCCCACCATGCCCCAGGATTCCCACTCCTCATTTCTTTATACACTGGAAAATATTAGGGTACAACCTAACACCCTAATAATGGGCAGTTTCAACTACCCCACCATTAACTGGGAAAACTACTCATGTACCAACCTTTTGCTCAATGTTTTCTGGAATTCATAAATTCCAGTGCTTTGGATCAAATTATCCACATCCCCAACAGGGGCAGCAATATCCTAGACCTGGTCATTACCAACATGGGTGACCAGTGATCCATGCCAGAGGTCAATTCCTTGTTGGTCAGATCCAGCCACAAGCTAATCACCCTAGAGATCCACATTCCACCCCTACCCCCATTAGGGAAACCACTGTAAAAAAATTCTCCAAAACCAACTTCAGACTTCTTAAGACAGAAGTGGCAAACTTCACGACACCCATGCAGATGGACAATAGAGGTATGACTGCTGAATCCTATACAAAAGCACTTTATAAGCACTTACACGAGTGCATGGATCATGCTATCCCTAACAGAACCAAGATGCTATCCTCCAAAAAAAGAAAGCCAATCTCAATGGAACTCATTAACAGAGACATTGGGAAACTCCAAACACTGGACCATACCCAGTTCGGCTTTGTTAAGGGCAGATTATGCCTTCTAAACCAGGAGGAATTCTTTGAGACAGTTACCAAGGCTATAGATGAAGGAAAGGTGGCACACACAGCCTACCTAGACCTCGCTAAGGCCTTCAACACCATTCCCCATTCTGGTATTATAGACAAGCTCCCAAAAAAGCCTTTGCAAGTAAGGTGTCTGCAGGGTCCTAAAACACTATTGTAAACCAAAAAAAATATGACCAGCAGACAGTGGAGACCAAAGTAAATATATAAAGTCTATCAACAGACCGGTTTCGACTTGGATTTATCACAAAGCCTTTATCAATGTGAAAAAAACATAAAAAATACACCCCATTTATAGTGTGTCGTCAGTCCTAAAGCCAATCACAAATGTTCATTTAACCCAGGTGCAAAGAGCCCTCCTCATCTGACCTCCATACCATCCAGCAATCATCCAAATATCTTCTCCAAATATCAATTTGATCAATATATAGATTATGAGATTGATCATACAAAATTTGTTCCTCAATATATGCCCTAAAGATATCCGCATATATGGGGGCAAACGAGGCAGCCATTGCTGTCCCTTTGATCTGTAAGTAACATGCCCCACGATAGAAAAACACAATCGGTCTACCAGGGGGGCAATATTATAATATACAAAAATATATATTGCCCCCCTGGTAGACCGATTGTCTCTGGAAGGGGCTCTTTGACGGAGCCTTTGTCAAAATATCTGACCAAGTATGTGAAACCTTTCCTTGTGTGGGCTAGATCCAGACTTAAGAATACCACAGAATTTTTACAGGTCATCTCGGAAATGCAACTTAAACCTGGTTGGTGGCTTTGTACATTAGATGTTAAAGCTTTACACATGAATATTCCACACTGGGCAGGGCTTGAGGCCCTAGAATACTGGCTATATATGTCAGAATTGTACCAAACAGGTTTTATTACTCTTCTTCTTCTTGGTCTGGCTGAGCATGTATTAACTAAAAATGTGTTTTTCTATCATGGGGCATGTTACTTACAGATCAAAGGGACAGCAATGGCTGCCTCGTTTGCCCCCATATATGCGGATATCTTTATGCCGTATATTGAGGAACAAATTTTGTATGATCAATCTCATAATCTATATATTGATCAAATTGATATTTGGAGAAGATATCTGGATGATTGCTGGATGGTATGGAGGTCAGATGAGGAATATCTTGGGGAATTTGTTGAATACCTTAATGAAAATAAGTGGGGGATTGAATTTATGGTGAATTGCCACCAGAATAGGATTACTTTTCTGGATGCAATGGTCATCAGGGCCCCGGATAATACTTTCACCACTGAAGTATACAGAAAATTCCCCAAATATAACTCTCTGCTCCATGTCTCCAGTTATCATCCTCCTCATATATGCAAAAATATCCCTAAATCACAGTATATGAGGGTAAAGTATATATGCTCAGCCCAAGAGACATATTCGCATTTCCAAGATGACCTAACCAACAAGTTCAAGGAAAGAGGTTACCCAACAGGACATATCACACAAGCACTAAATGTGGTCAATGAGATTAACAGGGATGAACTCTTGCAATATAAACAGAAGGATTCTGACAGTACAACAAAACTTAGGTTTGTGACCACATAAGGGCAGACCCCTTACTTACTTATTGATAGTGTAAGTCAGAATTGGAATATCCTTATGGCAGAAAATAAACTATCAGAGGTCCTTGGGGTTAGGTGTAGTTTCTCATACAGAAATGGGAAAAATTTGGCATCATATTTTAATCACTACAAACACAGTTGTCATATGTCTAGTGAGAAAAAACAAAGCACCATCGAAGGAGGGTTTGTCAAGGGGAGCCACCCATGTGGACATTGTAGGCACTGCTGTAGAATGTTGAAAACTATGTGCTTTAGTAACAAGAATGTCAGCATGGTATTCAAGATTCCTTTTTTGCCAACTGTAGCTCAGAATGAGTTGTTTATTTAGCAATGTGTCAATGTTCAGCCTTTTATGTTGGACAGATATCCAGGGTGGTGAGACATACAATTTCTGAGCATATGAGTGAAATTAGGAACTAGCGTGACACCAATACTCTTTATAAACATACTTTAATACACAAGACTGCAAGCTTCCAATTTGCAATTATAGATAAAATGATTGGGTTGCAACCAGATAAAGCTGGATGGCATGAATTGCTCAATGTCAAGGAGAAAAAAATGGATAATTAAACTGGGAGGGCTCTTTGCACCTGGGTTAAATGAACATTTATGATTGGCTTTAGGACTGATGACACACTATAAATGAGGTGTATTTTTTATGTTTTTTCACAATGATAAAGGCTTTGTGATAAATACAAGCTGAAACCGGTCTGTTGATACACTTTATATATTTACTTTGGTCTCCACTGTCTGCTGGTCATTTTTTTTGGTTTATTATAGACAAGCAAACCAGCCTGAACATAAACCCCTACGTCACAAGATGGGTTGCCAACTGGCTCATGGACAGAACCCACATGGTGAGAGTTGTGGGAACTAGGTCCGACTCTAAACTGGTTACAAGTGGCATTCCCCAGGACTCAGTCCCAGGACCCCTTCTGTTCGGCATATACTTCTCAGACATATAGACAAGGACAGGAGGACTATGGCTGACCAAGTTTGCATATGACTGCAAACTAGGGGCTATAATTGACTCTCCAGATGACACAGACATCCTCCAAAAGGGTCTCACTGAGACGGATACCTGGTGTCAAAATCATGGCCTCAAGCTAAATGCCAAAAAGTGCATAGTCATCCCCTTTGGAAAAAACAAAGTACCCACAAACTACCACATAGGTGGTAGTCCCCTAAATACGGAAGATGTAATAAGGGATCTGGGGACCCAAGTAGATAGTAATCTCACCTTTGATAATCACATTGCCAAAGTGGTTAGAAAATCCTTCTATGTGGCCCACCTAATCACAAAAGTGTTCGCATCCAGATCAAAAGAGGTCATTGTGCCCGTCTACTCATCATTCTTCAGACCCATCATAGAGTACAATGCCTCATTTGGGATATACCTAACAAGACACCTGCAACAGCTGAAAAGACCACAGAAGTACCTCACCAAGAGGATCACTGGCCTCAAACAGATGCCCTATGCAGCTCGACTGAAGAAACTCCAGCTGTACTTGGTTGCATACTGCCTAATCAGAGGTGATCTCTGCCTGACATACAAGGCCATGTCCAACCCAGAATTGATAGACATGCTCCACCTAAAGAAAACCTTATCGCCTTGAGCCACATGCTCTAGGGATCTAAACCTCACCACAACAATAAATAGGACGTGCTAGAAGGATAGATTCCTGGCCCAGAGACTTCCCATGCTTTGGAATAAGATTCCAATCTGCATTAGGCAGAGCTTATCATTAACACTCTTCAAAAGAAACCTTGACGAGTGGATGGGAAACAGAGAGTTTACCCCGGGGATCACTTCACTTGCTCTGAGGCACAGGGAACTAATCTAAGGGGGTGGCAAAAGCCAACACATTCTGCCTAGGTTTACAAATACATTTGGGCCGATAGCCTAGTACCTACCTATGAACCTCTGGTGGTCCTCTGCTATAAACAAACTCTATAACAGAAGAAAGAAACTGCTGCAAAATAGAGTAAAATCCCATGACTGGAGGAACTCCCTGGTCAGCCTTAGTAAGAAGCTGAGATCCCTCATAAAATCCTCCAAAGCTAGTTACGAAAACAAAATTGCCACTGTTTCCAAAGACAACCACAAAGCATTCTATAGCTATGTCAAGAATTTCAATGGCAATTCTCAGATCTGCTCTGAGTTACAGCACAATGGCACTAAATATACAGAACCAACTGATATTGCCAACATCCTGGCAGATAGGTTCAGTGATAACTTTACTTCCCTCTCACCCCCTAGAGGGCCCATCTCTATACCAGAAGAATGCAAAGTTCCTGTAATTGCGGCTGCACAGGAAAAATCCACACTCTCCAAAGCCAAGAGCACAGCATCCATGTGACCTGACAACATCTCAGGCTGCAGTCTACTTGAACTACAAAACAAACTGGCACCCCACTTAAGTACCATGTTCTATTATAGCCTCACCTCAGGCTTTGTGCCCACTGAATGGTACACAGCGATGGTTATCCCACTCCACAAAGGGATCCACCATTGACCCTGAGAACTACCGCCCCATTAGCCTGATGAGCCTGACCTGCAAGGCCATGGAACGTATCATCATGGAACTTATAAACAAAGACGTTGGTAATCTCCAGTCTCTGGACCCCACCCACTTTGGGTTTGTAAAAGGCACATCATGTCTCCTAAACCTGATAGACTTCTTTGAAGCAGTCACAAAAGCCATAGATGAGGGTAAGGTGATTCACACAGCCTATCTAGATCTCTCCAAGGCTTTCAACCCTATCCTCTACTCTGGAATTATAGATAAACTCACTAAACTACATATAAATCCCTATGTCACAAGATGGGTTGCCAACTTGCTCACTGACAGAACCCACACTGTGAAAGTAACAGACTCCAAATCCGACTTCATAAGTTCATAGGTTCATAGGTTCATAGGTAGGTACTAGGTTATTGGCCCTAGGGCCTATATAAGCCTAGCCAAATGGTACCCTGGCTTTTGCAACCCAAGAAAATTATTTTCCTGTGCCCCTATCAAGCAGAGCCACAGAAGTGATCCCCGGGGTGAATTTCCTATCTCCCATCCAATCATCAAGATTTTTCTTGAAGAGTGCTAATGAGGAGCTTTGTTTGATATAGATAGGTAGTTTGTTCCAGAGTATGGGAAGTCTCTGAGATAGGAATCTATCTCTCCAGCATGTTCTGTTTATTGTGGTGACAAGGTTTAGGTCCCTAGAGCGTGTAGTTCGGGGGGATTGGGATTTCTTTATGTGGAGCATGTCCAACAGCTCTGGGATTGACATAGCTTTGTATGTTAGGCAGAGATCGCCTCTGAGTAGGCGATATGCAACAGAGTAAAGCTGGAGTTTTTTGAGACGGTCTGCGTAGGGCATCTGTTTGAGGCTGGTAATCCTCTTTGTGAGACATTTCTGTGGCCTTTCCAGTTGTTGTAAATGTCTTGTGAGGTACATACCAAAAGGGGCATTGTACTCTATAATGGGTTGAATGAGTGATGAGTAGAGGGGAACAATGCCCTCTTTTTTCCTGGATGAGAAACCTTTTGTGATGAGGTGTGCCACGTAGAAGGATTTCCTGACTACTGTGCAATGTGATTATCAAAGGAGAGACTACTGTCCACCTGTGTCCCAAGGTCTCTTATCACACTTTCTGTGTTAAGTAGACTACCGCCTATGTGGTAGTTCATGGGTACAGAGTTTTTACCAAAAGAGATGACAATGCACTTTTTGGCATTGAGCTTGAGGCCATGGCTTTGACACCAGGCATCTGTCTCAGTGATGCCCTTTTGAAGGATGTCCACATCATTAGGAGTTTTGATTATGGCTCCTAGTTTGGAGTTATCTGTGAGCTTCATTAGCCAAAGACCTTCTGTGTTAGCCTGTACTTCAGAGAAGTAGATACCAGACAGGAAAGGACCCAGGACTGCAGTTAGCTTAGTATGAACCTATGAACATATGTATACAATGGTGATAAATGAAGCAAGAAATACACTGATAATAAAGCGCTGTCTAAATAAAATGTTGCCACTATACAATAGATACTGTAACTGAAAACAGATATTGTTTGAAAGGCATTGAATAATACAGGGAGATAAAATTGAAGCTGTATATACTAGAACAATATATTAAAGTTGGTTGCACTATTTTATCTAAGCATGGACAGTAATATCGTATAACAATTTCTGTAATAGCATTTAATTGAATATTATACAGTTCAATAGATGACGTTTGATAGCACACAAGCAATAAGAATTTGATGCTTTTAGTTATATTTGTTGTTTGGAAAGCTGAGGGAAGATGTTGAACAGGGATAAGAGGGGTCACTTGAATGGTAAACCTATTCAAGGATGGGATGTTTTCTCCCATGAAGGTAATGATTGGTTGTTTACATTTTGAAAACCACTTTTTCCACAAACAGTTTTTATTTGTACCTTTTAAATAGATGTCTATATAATGCATTTATAACATATATGAAATGACTAGTAAAAAGTTTTCAGCACACATACAATGTTATGTACTAACACAAAAAAAGGACAATGGTTAAATACAAAGGTATAGTTAGTCCAACAGTGAAATGATTTCTATCTTAAATAACAGCTGTAAAAGAGGCAGCTTACAAAGATATCTTAAGCTATGTAAAGCGTAAGTAGTCTTTTTACAAGAAACACATCTTGTACAGCACAGCATTAATACAATTAATATGCTCAATTACACATTACTAGCAAGTTCAGGATATAATAAAAAGCAAGGAGGTGTAGCAATATTAAGGAGTAAAACTTTCTTGATGCCCAAGATCATAAATACAGTCAATGATAACTCAGGAATGATTTGTTTAGTGTCAATATTAATAAATGGTTTGGCTTATACCCTGCAAAACAACTACTGGATACCAGGACTGGGTGTTAGGGCAGCCAAGCAACATTTAGAGAACATAAGACAACATTCCAAAGGTAACACAATAATTGCAGAAGATTTTAATTGTCTATTGAAAGAACAGGATACAGATGCTAAAACCACACACAGGAAATCTCCACTATCAAAATGACTTACAGAGTTTACTGACTCGTTTAACTTAATGGACATTAACACATATGCTGAACAAGATTCACTGATCTTCACACATTACTCACATAGACATAACACCTTTTCCAGAATAGATAGAGTGTATATAACAAAAGGTCTTACCACAAAAATAAGCAAAGTCAAAAAAATCACCTGCCCCTTCTCAGACCATAATGCAATAACTTTTGAAATAGATTTTAACTTTAAGAGAAAACTTACAATCATAAGAATTCCAGCCTATATAGCAAACCTTAAAGAGTTTAAACAATACTATACTGCAGAGATGGAAACATTTCTAGATTTTAAACCTCACAGATGATTTAGCAGACGTGTGTGTGTGTGTGTGTGTGTGTGTGTGTGTGTGTGTGTGTGTGCGCATATATATATATATATATATATATGTATATATATATATATATATATATATATATATATATATATATATATATATATATATATATAGGATGCAATGAAAGCATATTTATATGGGAAGGCGGTAGCCTGGTATAAAAACAAACAAAAGCATTGGACTAAAGAACTGGCAGAACTACAAATTAAAATATGCAAAATGAAATTTGATATTCATAAAAGCAACTTAGCTTCAGAAAAAGAATTAGAAGACCTCAACAAAAAATATTTAGAGATATTGAACCATAAAACAATGATTACTCTAGAGAAGGTCAAACTATGCGCTTACTCTATGAATCCAAAAAAATCAAAGGAGAATAGCTAACAGGATGAAAAGAATGATAAAGGGAAATCAGATAAAAAATATAAATTATAGACAAAAAAGAGAAGCATCAGACTTAGGAGGAATTCTAGAAGCCTTTAGAGTGTAAGTTACTAAACTCAATATTTTATTTATTTGCAGTTTGTTTGCCAGGATAGTCCAATTGGGCCATGAAGAGCCCGTTTTCAATGGGGTCTGTGAAGAAAACATCCAGAAAAATACTTGAAATACAAGATACACTATAAATGCAAGAGTTATATGAATACACAATAACATAATGCATGAAATGTGAAGATAAATATAAATGCAAGAAGTCTCATGTACACAAGATAACAAATTACATGAATAAGAGAGAATTTAGAAAAAAAATAAGTAAGAAGTTCCCATGAGGTGCTAGTTAGAGTAATGCATTGAATTTCATTACAAAAGAGTTACAGTTCCTGTAAAATATGGTAGCTCCTACAGTTATTACTAGGAGTAGTTAGACTGTAGGGGGCTGTTTACAGATATATTAGTTTGTGGAGAGTAGTTAAGTTATGAAATTATGTGGGATGGGAGCAAGAGCATTTCCATTGTGAAGTTAGGTATGTGTGGAGTAGGGTTTTGAAGGCAGAGAGTCTGTTAGTGGTACGAATGAGAGGTGGAAGAGAATTCCAGTGGCGTGCTAGTGAGAAAGATAGAAGGTGCTTGCCTGGAGGACGGGAAGGTTTATGGAGTTCTATTAGATTCTGGGAGTTAGATCTGAGACATCGGTCAGGAAGATGGATTTTGAAGGTGGAGGCAAGGGAGGGGCAGAGAGAGGGGCTGAAAATAAGTTTGTGTGTTTGGCTAAGTTGGGTATAGGTGAGATAGTTGGGTAGCTCAAGCCAGTTCAGTTAATGTAGGGAAATACAATGATGGGTAGTGGATCTATGGCCAGTTGCAAATTTATAAATTTTGTAGTAACAGGAGGAAAGTTTTGATTTGAGGGAAAATTGCAAATTAGCAAGGATAGAGGCACCATACAGAAGGGAAGGGATGAGGTAAGCAGTAGCGAGTACACTCCTAGTAGGGGGAGAGATATAACGGTTATGACGGTAAAGCATGCCTAATTTTTTTATGTTTTTTTTATATTAACTTGCAGATGGCTATCAAACCTTAGCTGATCATCAAGGAGAATTCCTAGAAATTTTGCAGTGGAGACTATTTCGAGAGTTATATTATTTTGACTGGTAATAGAGAAGGAGTTTTTATCTAAGGTGGTGGTTTTAGAAGGGGTAAATATCATTAGTTTAGTCTTGGTAGTATTCAGTGCCAGATGGTTGTCTAGCATGTTCAGTGGAAGAGGAGGCTACCTGAGTTAATTTTATTAATGAAGAAGTAGAGGTGGCAGAGCAGATTATTGTCGAGTTGTCGGCGTATTGGATGAGTTTAGTGTTAGGGATGGCAAGATAGAAGTCATTTATAAAGATATTGAATAGAAGGGGACCTATAATTGATCCTTGGGAGACACCTGTGGGAGTATCTAGGAAAGGTGGAATAGCTTTTTCCACTTGACTGCATGTTGCCTGTTTGATACGTAAGTGGAGGTGGATAGGTTTAGTTTAGAGAGTTTGGTAATGAGAAGGTTGTGTGAGATGGTGTCAAAAGTCTTTGAAAGGTCTAAGAGGAGGGTAGATACAGTATGACCGTGTCACGGGTCTTGTTAATGATCTCTAGGAAGGAGAGAAGGGCAGTGGAGGTACTATGGCCTGGTCAGAATCCATGCTGAGTGGGAGTGAGAAGGTTGTTATTTAAGAGATAGGGCAGAAGTTGAAGGTGGATGCATTTTTCAAGAAGTTTAGAAATAGGGGATAAGATAGCAATAGGTCTGAAGTTTGGGATATCACTGTTGTTGCCAGCTTTCTGGAGTGGAATAATAAAGGCCTTTTCCACAGTTGGGGAACATAACATTCAGAAACTGATCTATTGATTAGAATACAGATAGGGAGGGCAATGGTTTCTGCTGTGATTTTTAGGAAGTTAGGAGGGTATGTCGTCAGGAGCATTAGAACATGGTTTCATTTTTTGGAGTAGTTTTTTTATAGTACATATGGGGATAGGATTCATATAGTCAAGAAAATAAAGTAGAATCAAGTGAAGCACTTAGAAAATTCCTTAAGAAAAATATAAGAACAAGACTATCAGACGAACACAGAAAAATACTATAAGCAAGTCATCAAAAGTTAAAACTGGGTGTGGCACCTGTAACTTCTTCAGACATAAAAACCAAGTAACTCTAACTTCTTTTTAAGCATAATCGAAAAGAATAATCTGCCGTAAAGATTTATCAAAAGTCACCATATGCAGTAAGAAAAGCAGTACCATCGTTGAAATATTTAATTTGTCGCTGGGGTCATCTCACCGGTGCCCATACAGGTTTCTTTTCATTCCAAGAGTAAACAGCCGCAGCAGTCGGTGCGAGCCGTGCTGACATTCAACGCCTGAGCAAAAACTCTAACTTCAACACAAAAGGTCTGTCACAGAACCTCCACTTGTCACATTGGCCAGTGCCGAAACCGGCGTCCCGATTACAACATGAAATACAAACGCCAAACATTCTGACGAAAACATAAAAATTTCCCTAGCCAACGAACAAAAACAACGAACATCAAGAACAGCATCCAGCAGCCCACGGAGTCTGCCTTACCCATTTGCCCTGCAATTGGGTTCACCATCTCCCTGCTCCTTCCACCTTGATTATATATGCTGCCGTCTGCCTGTCTCAAAGGCACCTGACAATTATGCCGCTGGGCTTATTCAAGGCCAGGCACTCATAAAAAGAAAACTGAGAGTGCATCTCTCTGATCTGAACATCAATAACTCAATTGTTCATTGTTAAGAAAGGTTAGAATTTATTCCAAAGAATATAGACTACAGCATTATGTAAAAGTTAAGCTTTCGTCATTGCACTTCTTCAACATTAAAAAGAATGCTCAACTACTTCTAAACACATGCTCTCAATATGTCATAATTAAATTGTTCTTTAAAGATTGCAGACCAGCACAGTGCTAAGCGAGATTTAAATATAATGGACCCTATATGCTGAAAACAATACTTAACCGCAAAACATTCAAAACATTATAGTAGAAAGTTATTGTATGATAAAAATATCACTAATAAACCTGCATAAATATTCGAATAGATGCTAATGGATTTAAAAGGTCTGGTTTGACGAAAGGCAATGGAAAGTCTTTCTTCTCAACAAACAGAGTTTACCTGTAATTTCACAAAGAGGCTTACCTCTTGCTTGTTCACTCTATTTTGACATTACATCTCCTATTGCTGTCCTTGGCAACAAACATGACTTACAAGGTATGGTTGTCACAACCTCAGCAACATGCCTAGCTAGTGTTTTCAATGCATTACTCTAGATTGTTTCTGATATCAGCGACTGAATTTCAGAGCATCTTCCTAAATGGTTCTACATAGAACATCCTATGAGGATCGGCACTCAGCCAAATATAAACCAAATGTCAGGTTAGTTATGCATAATGGTGAAAAAAGTAGCTTCTTTGTGTGGCACATGTAGCGATTCTGAGGGTGTTAGCTATATATCTGCACCACAATCTAAGATGAACAAGCAAAGGTACTGTACTTTAAATATGTATTGTCATTAGTAGGGACTCTATCATAAATGTAGCTAACATCATGTTGATTTTCGCTACTCAAGTTTGTCATACTCGTTATCTAATATTCATCAATCATAAGAAAGGACATTTGTGTTTCTTTGACCATAATATAATTATGTAACAGGTATAAGGGATGGTAATCCTATTGGTCCAGCTTCAAATTGTACATGGGTAGATGCTTGTCATACCGTGTTCCTTGATGGTAGGCTCAAACGACAACGCTCAGATCTCCTTCAAACAGCTTGGAATAAAGTTCCTATTGGCTATCCTTATCTGGGTATCTGATAGATCTTTCATTATTAGATTTGTGAAAAGCAGTCAAAGTGGAAGTTAATCTAGAGAGACTCTTAAGCAGCAGTTTCTGAACAATTTCTATATAAATATATTTAGGAATAACATGCTGTATCTGTAGTAGAGAGAGCCCACCTGCCTCTTTACGTCAATGACAACCTGTTCACATGACTGGTCTAACTAATCAATTTCAGGCCCTAATAATATAACTGTTCTTCTGTTGCTATAAATCAAAACCTGCCAAAATCACAAAGTCCAAGTCAATAATGTACAAATTCTAGGAGAACATCAGTTGTTCAGCCACCCCCTGCTAATATCTATTTATCCGTTGTTATAAAATAACACAAGCTAAAGAAAACTTATTCTGATTAAACACAAATGAGCTATTCCCAGCGTGCCAACACCAATTAGCGTGGTGGCACAACAAATTGCTTACAACTCCTTTCGCCTTGATACTTCAACCACCTATAGAATAAAATAACAGCAATGTACATTTTCACAAGAACAATCTCAAGTAATGGTACATCTACTTTCAACCACATAAGCATTGTCAGCCACTATCACATCAAAAGAAATCTCTCAATCATTTATTCTAAACCTGAGTATTTTAAAAAGATTTGTCAAGTATTAAATCTTTCATATGGTAAGAAAAACTGTGTTGATAATTCTAAAAATAACTAGTGTCCAATAAAATGTATGTAATATTGGCTGCTGGTTTCAATATTTCCAAATCTGGACAAACAATTGTTTCAATAGCTTCTTTCTAGGCCACATTGAGTAGTAAATTGGGTGTGCGTCATTGTGTATTTTTGAAACTCTGAAAATTCGTTACTAGGGGGCTTCTCACCTATAAAATACTCCATTATAAACCTCTTTCATGTACTAGTCAATATTGAATCATGCAGTTTGGAGATGATTAGCTGTTCGACTTGTTTAACATGACAAATTTTTTAGGTGAGATGTGTGATATCAGATCGTGTTGCTATCATTTTGTCTGATATGTTATGGCTGTCATAACAACGACAGCTCCACCCATATCCGCTTGTCTGTGTAATTCCTCATTTCTACTTTAGGAGTCCTCTGAGGCACCTCTCTCTTATATTTGCGAACAATTCATAATCCTGAGTTTAGCTTGACTCATTAGTTTTTGAATAAATCATCCTCTAGTTATGCTTGTTTATTTATGAGGAAGCTATATAATGATAGTCAGCTAAACCTGCTTTATGGTAAACCAAACACTGGGTTGGTGAGTTTTGATTCGCTGTATGATAAGTATCGTGGAACAGCGGATAAAGTGAACTGGTGTCTGCGTCAACACCTCAATTGGCTGATTTCAATGATGCTGTGCCGACAATGAATAGTATTTTGGTGGGGCCAGCATATCAGCAGCTGACGAACAAAATGAAACCAATAGTCTGAAAGTCAAACACATTTGAGAATTAACTTCCATCGACTTAACGTCACGACGACACCTGAATCTAATATAATAACGATTATATTGCTATTAATGTTACAAATTTGGAGAACATTGATAATGAATTTGTTTTAGCAATATCGAACCAATAGATATTCTGTGACCATCTTGTTCTGAATGTTATGCCAAAGCGTGGCGATAGGCACTCATAACAACGCTACGCCAATTATTACCATCCCTTATGACATTTAATCGAAACTCTGTACACTGACTTTCTTATTTATAAGAAACTGATGAACGACTATACACCCCTACAGATGACGCTCCTAGAGTAGCTGTCTGTAATGGAACAACTGTTTGAGTTTCGCACTCGAACATGTAAATTACTTGACAATATACATTCCGTGTGAAAAATTGTTGGAGAATATCTGGCATGCGAGTGTGCGCCAAGAGCTTCAGCCCCCATGTTCTGCAACATACACACACGACATGGTCATCGAACAACTTGTGAGATACAATAATGTATCGAATTTGAGAAATTTTAGCTGATGACAACGACTGCGACCATCACCCTGCACCACCAGATCCAGCTATCGCAGCGGATCATAGAATAAACATGAGACTATGTTGGTAAAACATTAATCTCTAACCGGCTAGGCATGTTGCTTAATAAATCTTCGTATAATCATCTACCAAGCAACCACAGGTTGTCGAAGCTTTATCAGCTGCAGCTGCAGCAACAAGACAGGTACGTGATTCCGGCATTATACCATCGAAAATTTAATTTCGTGCCAAACGCAGAAATATTCTATGTTTCCATTACCTTCAGGCTCACAACGAATCTTAAACTGTATCTGCGTGGCTGCGCCTTAAACGCTGTACAACACAATTTCATATTCTTATTTTAGTTGTACTAAAGTTTTTAAGTAAACATAATGTTTGTTTGCGTTCATTACATAACCGAGCTGCGCATGCCTCAAAACTTGTGCTTCACGCCCCATATTTTCTTAACACATAAATTGCTCTTTATTTCGCACATAGCCAACAAGTTTAGCAACACCACGCTCTTCAGTACTTAGCCCAACGCCCTTAACATATTTAAAAGTGGTACTGATGGGCATTAGTAACGCTTCGCGGCTTTGCCGCTGAACACGCACTTTCTTAATAACACCCAGAAGTGACGCAGCACAGGCCGCTGATAATACACTAATGTCTTTTATTTATTAACTAACTTTCACAAAATGCTACCAGGCCAACATTCTTTCGTAGGATGTACTTTCCATAACCAAGTTTTCTGCGAACATGGCTGCGAAATACACTGTTACCTTTACCGAACAACGCTTGGTTAACTTTGTTTTTCCTCTACTGAAAGCGGTATATTTATCCAATACTCTACAAACTCACTACACTCGATTTTTTCAACCATGATAGTAGAAAAACCTTGAGAGACAGAGATACAAGATTTGACCATGTTGACCAGGAACTTGCCCACAAGTAGCTTACCAAACTACAAGCCTGCATCCAGTAGCAGAAGTGGGCAGAGACTTATATGGAAGCCCTTAGAAGTAGTACCCAGAGGTTGAGAAAGATTACTAAGCGTGACTTTAAGCGAATGCAATATGACACTAGTTTTCTGGCAGCTATGCCTAATTGAACACTAGTTTTCTTATTTTGGTATTATAATTGAACACTATGATCTGCTCCATTAGCAAATAGTAACGGCATTATCAGTATATACAGTGAGATTAAGTAGAACTTGAAACAAGCTGAATGTAATATGTTAGCAGTGACTTGAAACAAATGCTGGAAACCTAGATTTAGTCACTTGCTACAGACAAGTTTAAGCTACAGAAACGCAAGCCACAGAGGATTTCAGAGAGAAGACATTCCAGGAAGAGAATCATGCTCATGGTGAATCCTATCAGTGGTGCATCCCTATCTTTGGTGCATGCAACTCATGTTCCGCTCCTTCCATGTGTCACTCAGCTGGTGAGTCCACTGGTTACTAGCGTCACTGGAAAGTTACGAAGTCTACTCAAAATTTCCTATTCCTCCCGAATGGTCCAGAGAAACCTGACAGTCTGTCTGGATAGCGCATTTCCACGCGCATGCGTTTTTACCAAGCATAGCGCTCGTCATTCCGATCCTGGCACCACTCTTAGAGCAACCGCAAGCAAACTCATCTGTTAGACCAAAAGTTAATGAGTCACGCAACAAACAGCTCACCATTGACAGCATGGAGACCTTCCTTCTTTTGTAAGAGCTCTTTGCTGGGAGGGCCTCGAAACAGGAGAGAAGGACTTTCAAACCCCAGGAGAGAAGGAACATTGTAGAAGTTGATGAGAGAGGAAACATAACATGGCGAAAAAAAGGAAGCCTGGGTACCTTTTTAGCTATGGCGACCGAAAACTTAAGTAGTCATGACTTTTATCCTTTATTCAGGCTCAGATTGTTTGGTAATTGTTAGAATGTCTTATCAAACCTTTAAATTTTAGTTGTCTGTTCTTAACAATGCAAGTTGGCTTCCCTCTCCTTGGCAAAAAAAATGTTGACATCATCGTGGATATTAAAATGTTTATAGAAATCTAGCGCAATGATTGTTATGGTAATAAAGATGAAGCAAAGAATAACTCCACGTTTCTTAAGCCTCCACTTCGCTTCAGAGCAAGCAAGCGCTATTGAAACTTAGCGGTAGAAGGATATGATATAACAAGCTAAACCTCGCTAGTCAAATTAAACCTCGCTTTAGAGGTTCCTTTAGAGGATCTTAGAAGAATTGATCAGAATTGGGATGATAAATTGTCATTAGACAAAGCGGATAGGGTTGTCATGGACAACACCATGGACAACTGAACCTATAGTGACAAATGATAGCAATGTTATCTGATACATTATTCACCTATTACTAACCTGGGTTTAAACAATACCATTAAAATGTTCACATCATACCTAATGATCTATTGACTAGTGTCATTGACAATGGTTTATATGAGTATTTTATAGCTGAAGTAGAAGCCCCTAATTGCCATCTTCAGAGCCTCCCAAAAAACTAGCGATGCCAATGACCCACACCCACCTAATAGTTATCCAGCAGGGGTTGGCTGACACAGACCGTTTGTCGATTTATTTGGACAAAATATTGAAACCAGTAGTCCTGAATACTAAACACATTTTAAAGGACACTACCAATTTTTAGAACTAGAGAACATTCGACATTCACCTCCCCTGCTCGATCATATGTGCATACTAGAATGACATCTTAATATTGTGTCTTCTCCTATCGATCATATGTGCATACTAGTAACACTGGATGTCAAATCTCTTTTTACCTCAATACCCAATGGTATAGGTTTGGAATACTTGAGAGATTTCTTGATGGATAGTGGTTTGACAACGCTTATGGTTGATAGATGTGCATCACTACTTGAGATTGTTCTTGAAAATAATGTGTTATGTTATGGGAGTTCATATTACCTACAAAACAAACCAATGTGGCGATGGGCATCCTTGTGTGCGCAGCTTATAATTAATGTTTGGCACGCTGGGAACAGCTATTTGTGTTTAATCAGAACTCTGTTTTCCTTGACTCACTGTTATTTTATAACAGATTTGTGGACGATATTATTTTATTGTGGGGAGGAACAACTGAACATCTCCTAGAATTTGTACATTATCTTAATGGAACAACTGATTTTTTGAGTTTTGATTCTACTTACTCTCTTGAACATATAGAATTCCTAGATGTGAATATAGTTAGGACCAGTCATGGTTTTGAAACAGAACTGTTTAGGAAGAGTTGTTGGAGGAATAATCTACTTCACAGAAACAGCATGCATCCCCAACATATTTATAGGAACATTGTTCAGAATCAAGTCACCAGAGTCTCTAGATTAACTTCCACTGACACTGCTTTTCAACGACACATGAAAGATCTATCAGATAACTTTATAACAAGGGGATACAATAGGAACTCTGTATTCACAGCTGTTTCTGAAGGAGATCTGAGAAGGGACAACGTAGCGATGCCCACCATCAAGAAACACGACATCCCCTATACATCTACCCGATGTACACCTAGGTTTCGGACCAATAGGATTACCATCCCTTATACTAATAAGAACAAATATGTTATGGACATTTTTCATAAACATTGGAACCTTCTTATGATTGATGAGAACATTAGATCTCTAGTAGATGACAAACCTAGAGTAGCTTATAAGAACATGATGTCATTGAATAGGCTACTTTGTTATGATAGAGTCCCTACTAATGACAATACACATTCAAAGTTTGGCACCTTTGCTTGTTCATCTTGCAATCAGTGCAGATATATAGCTAACACCCATGTGTTCTTACATCCTGCCACACAAAGAAGCTATGATTTCAAACATTATGCAACTTGTAAGTCAAGGAATTTGGTTTATTTGGCTGAGTGCCAGACCTGTAGGATGTTCTATGTGGGCATGACCACCAGATCCCTGAGAGAACGGATCAGAGAACATATATATGCAATATCTAGGAGTAATGCATTGAATGCACTAGCTAGGCATGTTGCTGAGGCTGGTGACAACCATACCTTCAAGTTTCATGTTCTTGAGTTGGTGAGGACAGGCAATAGGCTAGGTAATGTCAAAAATAGAGTAGAAGAGCAAGAGGGTAAGTGGATTGTGAAATTACAGGCAAATAGGTTTGGGCTTAACGAAAGACTTTCCATTAAGCCTTTCTTAGCTTCCAGACCTTTAAACCATTAGTGTTCATTCATTTATTTATTTCACATTATTAGTGATATTTTATCACATTTTTTATGTTTTCATCATAATGTTTTTAATGTTTTTAATGTTTGTAATGTTTTCAGCACATGGTGCCAATAATATAAGGTTTTAAATAGTAACCTTTTTCTATTAATGCTTGTCTCTTTAAATTAAATTAATTATGACATCATGAGAGCATGTGTTTAAAAGAAGTTAGAGTTACTTGGTTTTTTATGTCTGAAGCAACGCGAAACTGTATGCTTTTAAGGTGTTGGGGTAAAGCGCTGGGCTACTTTATGACTTGCTGCAGCTCCTGTTTTCTTGGAATAAACGAAACCTTTCTTAATAGACTGCCAATTGGAGTTATTTGCTGACAAGTTCGTATTTCAGCTGATGGTGCACTCTTTATTTTCTTTTTATACAGAAAAATACTAGATAAAGATATAACTATGACAGAAGTGAAAGCGCAAATCAAGAAACTAAAATTAAACAAAGCCCCAGGTAATGACAATATGACACCAGAGATGTTTAAACTATTATCTAATAATGCATTCAATCTATTACTAAGTGTGCTGACATCAGTTAAAGAAGGTAATAAATGCCCTCCTTCTTGGAAATACACTCAAGTATCACTAATTTTGAAACAAGATAAAAAAACTGATGAGTGTACCTCATATAGACCCATAAGTTTATTAAATGCAGATTACAAAATATTTAAAACAGTTCATGCGAATAGAATAAAACAAATATTGCTGTTATTGATGAGAACAGTTAAACAGGATTCATTAAAAACAGAAATACATATGGCAATAGAAAGAGAATGTTGTCCCTTATTGATTTCATAAACAAAACAAAAAAAAAATGAATGTCATTTGTTTAGATATTAAGAGTGCATTCTATTTCATGAATTGGGATTACGTTTGGCTTGCACTGGTGGAGTATGGATTTTCGAAAAATCTTACCTCACTAATAAGGTCTCTTTATGATAAATCTTCAGTGTACATAGAAATAGGATCCTGTTTGTTGGAGCCTATTACCATTACAAGCTCAACCATACAACTTTAAATTGTTTTTGTGCACTACATGCAAAAGTTTTGTGCAATTCTGCAATGCTTCTTTATGATTCTCACCCTCAGTTTCCAATAATGATGCATAATTGACTAAAATAATTATATTGGAGTCTGAGTTTCTGTTTTTTACTTTAATATTATTCCACATAATAACTTCCCAATGTACATTCATGGCATACTTTGCATTGCAGGATTCAAGGTGTTTAAAGTTTTGTTTTGCAGTTGTTAAAACATTACAGTGATAATGGTGCTAGAGGTGGCCATCGGTGGCTACATTAATGGGACTGATACACATCATACCCTGGTTTACAGTGATAATGGTGCTAGTCGTGGCCATCGGTGGCTACATTAATGGGACTGATACACATCATACCCTGGTTTACAGTGATAATGGTGCTAGTGGTGGCCATCAGTGGCTACATTAATGGGACTGATACACATCATACCCTGGTTTACAGTGATAATGGTGCTAGCGGTGGTCATCAGTGGCTGCATTAATGGGACTGATACACATCATACCCTGGTTTACAGTGATAATGGTGCTAGCGGTGGCCATCAGTGGCTACATTAATGGGACTGATACACATCATACCCTGGTTTACAGTGATAATGGTGCTAGCGGTGGCCTTCAGTGGCTACATTAATGAGACTGATACACATCATACCCTGGTTTGCAGTGATAATGTAGCGGATGGTGTACATCAGTGACTGCATTACTGGTCCTTATGCACAGCGTACATTGGTTTACAGGAAAAATGTGGCCGGTAGAGTACAGCAGTCACTACATAAATGTACAATATATGCACATTGAACCTTTGTTTACAGTGATAATGTGGCTATACTGTAGCTGATGGTGTACATCAGTAACTATGTTAATGGTTCTGAAGCACAGCATACCTTGGTTTACAGTGATAATGGGACAAACGGCATACATCAGTGGCTACATTAATGGTCCTGATGCACAGCGTACCTTGGTTTACAGAGATAATGATACTGGTGGTGCACATCAATGTCTACATTAATGGCCCTAAAGCATGGTGTACCTTGGTTTACAGTGATAATGGAGCAGGTGGTGTACATCACTGGCTACATTAATGGTCCTGATACACAGCATACCTTGGTTTACAGTGATAATGGGACAAACGGCATACATCAATGGCTACATTAATGGTCCTGAAGCACAGTGTACCTTGGTTTATAGTGATAATGTGATTTGTGGTGTAAATCAATGGTTACATTAATGGTCCTGAAGCACAGTGCACCTTGGTTTACAGTGATAATGGAGCAGGTAGTGTACATCAATGGTTACATTAATTGTTCTGAAGCATAGTGTACCTTGGTTTAAAGTGATAATTGGGCTGGTAGTATCCATCAATGGTTACATTAATGGTTCTGAAGCACAGTGCACCTTGGTTTACAGTGATAATGGAGCTGGTGGTGTACATCAGTGGTTACATTAATGGTCTTGATACACAGCATACCTTGGCTTACAGTGATAATGGGACAAACGGCATACATCAGGGGCTACATTAATGGTCCTGAAGCACAGTGTACCATGGTTTACAGTGATAATGTGACTGGTGGCATACATCAATGGTTACATTAATGGTTCTGAAGCACAGTGCACCTTGGTTTACAGAGATAATGGGGCTGGTGGCATACATCAGTGGTTACATTAATGGTCCTGAAGCACAGTGTACCTTGGTTTACAGTGATAATGGAGCTGGTGGTGTACATCAGTGGCTACATTAATGGTCCTGATACACAGCATACCTTGGTTTACAGTGAAACTAGGACAAACAGCATACATCAGTAACTACATTAATGATCCTGAAACACAGTGTACGTTGGTTTACAGTGATAATGTGGCTGGTGGTGTACATCAGTGGTTACATTAGTGGTCCAGATGCACAGCATACCTTGGTTTCCAGTGATAATGTGGCTGGGGTGTACATCAGTGGTTACATTAATGGTCCTAAAGCACAGCATACCTAGGTTTACACTGATAATGGGGCTCATGGCATACATTAGTGGCTTCATTAATTGTCCTGATACACAGCATATTTTGGTTTACAGTGATAATGTGGCTGGGGTGTACATCAGTGGCTACATTAGTGGTCCTGAAGCACAGTATATCATGATCTGCATCTTACATATTATCCCTTCATTCTACGTTACTCTTAAAAGCTAACTTCCCCTCTGTAAGTGCTTCTAATTTTTTTTCCAGTCAAAATTATTAATGTTAGGAAGGCTTTAGTAACATCAGTGAAAACATAAATATCTGTCAGTAAAAACTCCATTTAAGAAGGACCTACTGTAACAAATGTGGCCAGCTATTAAAAATAATTATATATTAATAAGAAGCTTAATTTATTTTTCCAGAATTTTATGAAACCCCACAGGAATATTAACAGTGAAATCATTATATGTGATATCTTCTTGTTTTCTAGGTGTAGAACACAGGTATTTTGTAGTGCTAATGCATGGGTGCCAGAACCAACCCCCCCCCCCTTTACAGCTGCAAGACCTGTCTGGAAAAATTAATGAAGTAGAGTTTTCACACTAATGTGGATTCGCGCACTGAGTCATGCTAGTATGGAGAGTTTTGTTCTTTTATTTTCAGGAGTTATACTGCTTGTGTGTGTGTGTGTGTGTGTGTGTGTGTGTGTGTGTGTGTGTGTGTGTGTGTGTGTGTGTGTGTGTGTGTGTGTGTGTGTGTGTGTGTGCATGTAAAATGCCCCAGTTAGGTATACCTGGTGGTTAGTGTTACTCAGGCTCAAACAAGAGCCTGAATTCTCTACCCATACCACCACTTATGATTCAGGGAGTTGAGTCCATAGCTCTCAACTATCCAGATTTTCACAGAATATTTGGCTCATACATTTGGTCTGTTCCTCTTAAAAATTGTGATTTTCTGGCAAATCAATGAGAACTGAATTCAGTAAATAACGAAAACCTTTTAAGTTTCAGTCTTCCTATCTTTCAGGAAACACATAGTAACATAAAACACATTATTTTCAGCAACTTTCTATGATTGTTCAAGCAATTAAAATGTGTCCCTGGTTTTATGCCTTTGCCCCCCCTCCCACCCTCCAAATAAATTTTGACTTTTTCCAGATTTTTTCTGCTGCAAAGTTGAGAGATTTAGTTGAGTGTTAAGTGAATGTTACAAGGAGCTGAGAGCTTCAGGGAAAGATAAGTTTAGTGCTACTTATGCTCTGCTCTTTGCATTGTTAGTAGCACAACAGGTAGTATACTTGTTTTTTATGCAGAAGGCTGTGGGTTCTACTCCCACAGTATGCAGATGGATCACTGTACTGTGTTTTACTTTAAAGGGAGTGTATGCTGCAGTCCTATGAATGTCCTACTTTGGAGGAGTTACCTAGTAACTATGTTTCTGTTATCAGTTTGCCATCCATTCCCCATTGCAAAATTACTAGCTTATCATTTTTTTTAATGTAGCATAGGCAATTTATCCTTCAAGGGCAACAGGCACTTTATTTGTAGATGAAACAATAAAATATAAAGTTGTTTGCTAGCAGCAACCTCTTCATTAGTTACAGATCCCTTTAATGTTGAATTATTTAGATAACTTACTTCTGCAGAGATTTTGCATATTTACTGATATTGGTGGATTGTAATTAGAAGTTTGAGTGCCATTTTATGGTTGAAATTTTCTGAAATGGGTAGTTTTGTCATTATTGGTTCGTACATATTGTTTCATTGCTTACTAGAAGACTGTTCCAAACTACAAACTTAAAACATATTCTAACAAGTGGTGCTGTATTGTACAAGGAATATCATTTAATACAATCAGGTTAATACAATCAGAAAGGTGAATCAAAGAATGCATACATGTATGCTTGCTCACAGGATGCAGAAGATCAAAATAGGGGAAGATACCAGTCACCAATGGAGTCCCCCAGGGTTCGTTGCTGAGACTTTTTATGTTTGGCATATACATCTCAAAAGTAAAAGGAAATAACAAAGGGCTTTGGCGGGCTACTTTTGAGATGACTGCAAGCTAGGAACAGTTATTGAATCCCCAAATGACTTAACAGTCACGCAGGAAGGTTTGTCCCAAACAATAACTGGTGCCAGAATCATGAATTGAAACTAAACTCCAAGAAATACATTATCATATCCTTTGGGAAGTCATCTACTCCAGGAAACTGCCAAATTGACAATGCCCCCTGAGAACTAACCCAGTTGTTTGGGATTTGGGAACCTGTGTGTACAGTGACCTAACTTTTGACCAACATGTGCCCAGAGTCATAAGAAAATCTTTCTATATTGCACAGCTTATAAAGAAATTGATTGTGACTAGATTTAGAGATGTTATTGTCCCCATTTACAAAGCCCTCATTAGGTCAATCATTTTGTATAATTCCCACTTTGGCATGCATCGGTCCTGATCCATGCAACAACTGGAATGCCCATAGAGACACCTTACTAAAAGGATACATGTCCTAAACAATAGGTCTTGCATGGAGCACCTCAAAGATTTATTGCTATACTCAGTATCCTACAGAGTGCTTAGAGGTGACATGTCTGGCATACAAGGCATCCTCCGACCTAATACAGATGGACCTACTGAACATCAGCAAGTCAAATGGCATCAGAAATACTCAGTCCAGGTATTTAAACTGAATGTTGTGGAGAGATGGATATATATCACAGAAGCTACCACTGTTCCAGAACAGACTATTCATTCAAGTAAAACAAAGCTCATCTCTGTCCATATTCAAATGCAACTTGGATCTAAGGATGGTTAATAGAAAATGTACTCCAGGATTGTCCCTCATGCCACTAATGGATAGAAGCAGTTCCTAAATGCTACACCCCTTACATGGGACCCCTCATCACATTTATTCTCACTAGGGCTAATATACAATCAGCCATGGGATAAGTAAGACCAATCAGAAAATGTTAATTCAAGCACCAAAAGGGAAATTGTCTAAGCTTAAAATGTCCTATAAGTGAACATATGTTGTGGTAGTAAATAGTTTTAAAAAAGTGCCCTTTTTAGATCACTAAATGCCCCTCTCAAATCCCCCCCTCAGTCTTCAACAGCTTCCGGCACCTCTGTAGCTAATGCACAACTAACAAATGAAATTAATAACATAATTTATTATTATTATTATTACAATTGCAGAAAACAGTAGTAATGTAATGCTTCCTGGCAACATATGTAACATTGAATATATTATATCTTAGCCATGAAAAGTCATTGAGAAATGGGCAGTAGAGAGTGAATGAAGGAAAGAAACATTGTTGAACTTCACAAAAGTATTATGGGATCGAATGAAGGCATTGCCCATAATAAGTTATTCAAAAGTTAGACAGCCGGCTTCAAATCTGGAATGGGTACAGATTCAAGAGTGAAACAGTTCATAATATTTCGCACAAATAAATGCTGTTTTGTTTAGTATGTCTAACATCAGCCCATACTAATCATATGAAAAAAAATACCTTAAACAAAAGCTTCTTTACAAGCACATAACAGATTTCCCATCTTTATTTATTACAAGTCAGAGTGGTAGTGATAAGTTTAAATAGATACTGGCTGAAAATAAAAACTCAGGATGGAAATGGAAAATATATATGTTGGAAGAAGGAAAACAGTGCAGGACTTTCTGTGTCTGCACCTGCGAAGATGCATCATCTGATAAAAAAATGATAGTTCCCCCCCGCCACACACACACACACACACACACACACACACACACACACACATGGAAACATAAAAGTGTGCATGTGCTGCGCTTTCAATTGCAGAGGCATAATGCAGATGCTCAGCAAGGAACTGCATAGCAAATCAGCTACTTTCCAGTAAGAGGTCAAACTGAAGGGCATGCAACCCCCCACTGGGAATGGAACACTTCAGTGCATTGCACTATACTTAGAAGTCCTTGCATTTCAAATGATTCGTTACAGCCTGAGCCTTCAAGCAATGCAAGTGTATTTTAAATAAATAATACAAATAAATCTAATTAAATTAAATATAAACTGGATGTGCTAAGTTGAGAAAAATATTTAGTCTCCAGGTTCAGTTTATTAAATTATGAGAAATCCTTGAAAAGTGATAACATTTATCCCATTTTAAGATTTGCAAGAATAGATATCATTCACTGTTTATTAGCACTGATGACTTACTAGCTGTCCTATTTTAGTATATTAATTTGTTAATTATAGTTATTATTGTTTGGCCATATTAATTTGTTCTTGATAAATCTCACCACAATGCAGATGAAAACATTTCTAAAACAAATGTGATTCTTAGTTTGAACTCATCATTTAAACAGTGTAATGTCCATGGCATTGCCTCCGATTGCTAGTAAAACTCCTGAGGTGTATTTGTCAAAGTCTGCTCAGTCTCACTTTTAGTACTACTATCCTTCACTTAATCCTGTAATGTCACGGATAGGCATTTCTTCACTTAGCTATATCTTGAAAGATCTACCTGTTAATACACATCCTGCAAACAATTCACCTATGTTTCATGTGAAGTTTTTTTTTTTTTTTTTTCGACCCTCCTCGCATATACATTTATTCATATGGAAAAAAGCAGAAATAAAAGCATGTTAACATATACATTTATTTAAATTTTAGTCTGTTTTCTCTCTCTCGGTAGTGCTATTGTTATATATGGCAAGACTGTTTTGTTTGCTGAGATTCTTGCCTTCATATTATATGCTTGCTTGATCATGTTGGCATTACCCTTTCCGCACTGCATAGTTTTACATTATCATTATGGCTGCTTCCAAGATTAGGACTTGATATATAGAGAATTTACAGATTACTGCCAATGAGACTCAAACAACTAAGATCCCTTGCTGATACAAGTTCTCTTATGATTTAGCTAAAGGAGGAGAACCAAGAAGAGTGTCTTGTATCCTCTACTCCCTGCTGTTATTACAATCAGTTCTAAGAACGCCACTACTCAGAGAAAAGGCAACTACTTGTTACAATCAGTTCTAAGGACACCACTACTCAGAGAAAAGGCAACTACTTGTTACAATCAGTTTAAGAACACCACTACTCAGAGAAAAGGCAACTACTTGTTACAATCAGTTTAAGAACACCACTACTCAGAGAAAATGCAACTACTTGTTACAATCAGTTCTAAGGACACCACTACTCAGAGAAATTGCAACTACTTGTTACAATCAGTTCCAAGGACACCACTACTCAGAGAAAATGCAACTACTTGTTACAATCAGTTCTAAGGACACCACTACTCAGAGAAAAGGCAACTACTTGTTACAATCAGTTTAAGAACACCACTACTCAGAGAAAATGCAACTACTTGTTACAATCAGTTCTAAGGACACCACTACTCAGAGAAAATGCAACTACTTGTTACAATCAGTTCTAAGGACACCACTACTCAGAGAAAATGCAACTACTTGAGTTTTCCTGGGTTTATGGCATAGAAGATCAAATCTCTGGCTGTGATATAAATGGTTTGGATTTGAATAGCATCCCAGGAGCTGGAATGATTGGCTGTAGAAGGTGGGAGTAAGAAACAGCTGCCAGCCCACTGTGCTATTGGGATAGAATTGTCAAAATGTCTATAAGCACTGATTATAACCTGAGGGCAGGCTAAAAGTATGGAGTAAGATCACAAGAGATAAATGATTCTGACAAGCAAAAGTTAGCTGTGTAGTTCATGTCAAGCACATGCATGGACACATGCATGCATCATCAGGCTGGGATTGTATGTTGCACTTCAGTGGGATCACATGATGAGTCACATGGAGGAAGGGGTATGAATGGAAATGCAAAATACTCTGTGAAGCCCTGTGGAAACACCTCAACTAGAAATAAACCATTTCTCACCAGTTAGCTTGACAATACAGGCTTTGCACCTGGGATTCCCCCCACCAGGAGTGGTCCTGATCCATGAGATATAAACTGGGACTATGAACTAAGGGGATAGGACAATCATCTCAGGTGTGTCTCATAGTCTGAGTGTTGGGTAGTAGAAATACACATATAAAAAATGATTTGCTTTTTTGCTTTCTTTAGCAAGTTTGAACCAAGGAAGCCATATTTCATTTGAGTGGATTATATTCCAAAAAAAGGAAAAGCCCAGTTATGAAATACAGGAAAAAAACAGGAAGAGCTGTACATAATTATTATACTTTCTAAAATTCTTTTCAGATAACATTCACATTTAAAATGAACTGAGATAATTCTGTCACAATGTCTAATTAAATTATAAATTGGTTAAACATCCTGAGCCATACTTGTGCAGAAATGGTCAATTAAGTGCGGTTGGTAAAATGCTTGCAGTGCATACTATTGTTAGCTGCTTTCTGTTCCCTAACCCTCTCATTTGTCATCTCTCCTAAGCTAATATCATCATAGAACTCGTTGATAATATCTTGAACAGTTATTTCACTCACTGAAAGCCCTATCCGGTCAGTTTTATAAGTATGGCATTTATTGTATCATTGCTCAAATCAGTAAATACTATTTATAAGAGAGTTTAATTTTGCTATTAGAGATTATATAACGATCTGTGTTAATTACAAGTAGAACCATAGATGGGATGTAGAAATGTAATAAGTGTATCATTATGATATCTAAGATTTTAGTAGCGTAATTAGGTTTGGTACTATTTGTTCTAAAATACTCTGATCAACCTGGTTGATTAGGATTTAGACACGTACATGCTGTCAAGTAGTTTATCAAAGTAAATGTGCTTGTATAGCTGAAGTCCCCCATCAGGATTGTATTTTCCTTGATTTTTACCTCCTTAGTTTCATCGGGAAATCGTCATGCCATGCAGGGGATATAGATGGTAAATGTTAAGCTTTGATATAATTCTGTTCAGCAACACTGATTTTGATCAGTTTATGTTTTAATTTCATCTTCCTGTCTTTTGGCTTTCAATGTTTTTTACAAGTAACGGGACACCACTACCTATCCCATAGGATGTGCAACAGTAAAGGGAGGTATATAGTGGAAAACGTAATATGTATAAACCAAGTTTTGTTAATGATGCAGATATTAAGATTTTCCATGCAGAAGAGAGATTCTGAGTCAACCATTTTACAGCTGAACACATCAGGCATTTAATAAAACCATCTCTGCTTCTAATTTTATATCTTGTGAAATTTTTAGTGTTTTATGGAGTCTGAAGTGGTCTTAGAAAGATGGCATGGAGTCAGTACATACCCTACTTAGTACCTGTAGATACAGGAGATACAGCTGAGACAGTTACATAGCATTCATATATATTGTTCCATATTGACTTGACAGTGCCCATCACACCTATTGATTTTAAGCCAATCATTTGTCTTGACATCCAGATACTTCAAGGTAATGGGTGGATTTGGCTAGCAGGCATGTTTTCCTATGTTTGTTGAGATGTCCAATAATCATATCATATCTGGCAACTTATTCCAAGATGGAGGACCTAATTAAAACCCACCACATCCTTTTTCCTAATAGAAAGAAGCCTTTCTTAGGTTGCATACACCAGTGTGAGCAATGACCACATCACAATTACACTTAATCTTTTAACTTAGTTGAGAGATCTCTAATTTTGGCCTTGGAAGGAATGGCATTCTCATAAATGCATTGCAAAGTGCAGTGAAGCATTTATCTGTTTTATTGGAGTAATCAACTGCTAGGTTGCTTTTGGGGTTGTGATCTCACAAAGTCTGGGTTGTGAGTTTTAGTTTCTGATTAGGTCCATACATAATCTGTGGTATTTTGTTATTATGGACTTTCCTCAGTGCCAAGCTATGGTGACTCTAAATGTGATTTGCTAAGATTAGTGGTAAATCTGTGTAACGTGCTGCATTTTGTTTATCACTTCATTTATTTATTTATTCTTGGTTGACTAGGCTTGTCTCACCAGGCTAGTGATATCTTTTCAGGGGAGATCTGATATGATATTTGTACTACTACAGGAAATGTGGCCAGGGTCTGAGGGAAACCTCCCCTAATCATTTTGATAAGTGCCATGAGATCTTTAATATCCACCTGAGCTGCCACCAATTGTAGCAGATGGGGCCTTGGTTTAACACTTCATTCAAAAGATGACACATTCAGGAGTGCAGAACCTCACTTATGCTGCAGTGCAGTCTTAGTATTGAAAATGAATCCATTTGCCTGAGATAGAAATAGAACCCACAGCTTTCAAGGCAAGTGTGCTACTGTATATGTTGTGCTGCTGACACTAATGATATACTGTTATGTACATATGGCTCTGGCTTTCTTTACCATATAGCTTCTTGAGATAGGTCAGAGTATTGTGGGTCAATTCTTCAGATTCTCTTCACATGTGTTGGGAAGTGTATGATACTTCCAGGCGGGGTAGGATTTGTAGGCTTTGTAGACGGGTACGAGATGTTTTGATGCCGCCGTTTTGACTCCGGATGATTTGACGCTGGCTGTTTTGACCCCAGTATTAACATTAATGAATTACAAACTAACATCTTTAAACAAAAGAAAAAGATCTAAAATTCAAACCGAAACAAAAGCCTGCAAGTCCAGTATTCACTTAAAATTCATATTTTAGCATTATAGCATTATTTCTACATCATGAAGGCTAGCACTAACATTACCAACTAGCAAAGCATCCAAGAAAAATATTTTCTTGAATGTCCCTGATTGTAGCTCAGAACTCCCTCTAAAATCTAAAACTTTTCAGAAAAAAAAGATGCTTACCAGCAACAAATAATGACAGCCAATAACATTTTATTATCCAATATTTGGATGCTCGCACAACGTTATAAAGACATTTATGAACACATATTGTTAACATTATAAAGAAACATACCATAAAAAACTGTTATCATTAAAATAAATGTACCACATAAACTAGTGAGTGATTTTCTTCCCAGCAAAAAGTCTTAGCTTAGTTTTCCTAAAACAGTATTACGACAAGTAAAGCAGGAAGCAAAGTCTTTACAGGAAAGTTTCATCTCAGCAAAATAGGAACATTTAGCTACTGCCACCTACTGGTTCCCATTTCTTAATGGGATAACTTAAAATACTAAAAAGCATGTTAAATCCCTGATTACAATTCATAATTGATTTCATTTTAAACATGCTAAAACTTGTTATGAATTAAATTAATATTTACATATTAAATAATAGATTAAATAAGTTGACATTAACATATTAAAAGTTAAATAATATATTCAATTGCTATTTTAAAATCCTGATTAAAGTATTACTACTGTACTACTGCCTCCCTTCCTTCAGATTTATCTCTGACTATACCTCTGGGCTTCTCTGCTGCTCCCTGCCTTCCCTGTTCCCACTTCTGACAAACTTATCTGCTTACTGATTGTTTTTTTTTCTGAAATTTCTCTGTGGGTGTAGCACCGCTCCATCCACCTTTGACACGCTCGGGCTCACTTCGCTCTCCTACCCTACCCCCATTCGTACCTACCCCCACATCAATTACTTTTATAGTAGTCAGTCCCTCCTCTTCCTGCTTGCTCACCCAGTCACATCCCACTTCCTACCTTAATTCACTCCCACTGCCTACCACCACCCACAATTATAATACATCACTTCCTATCTGCAATACTTCACTTCCTACCTCCAATCCACTGCGCTTTCACATATTCTAACATGCAATCTATTTAATTTACCACTCCACTTCTCATACTCCTATCTGTACTAACCTCCTATCACTCCCACCTACACCAGCCTCATTTTCACTCCTCTACCTCAAGCATCTCAAAAACTCTTCCTTCTACCTGCTCCCTTATCATCTCCCCTTGTCTCTTCAATGTCTCCATTAACTGTCTGCACAAATCAATCATTCATCAAATCTAGCCACTCACCGACAAATCTAAATCTGACCTCTACGGCTACCTCTTACTATCTTTTTCACTCATACTTTTTACTAATAACATACTCCTCTCTGGAGACATTCACCCTAACCCAGGCCCCCTCCCCTCTCTCAGCCACTTATCCCTTAAGACCCCCTCTAACTTCCATTCCCCTCATACTTCTATCCACTACATTCCTCCCAACCCATGCTCTTCCTTATACAAAAACCTAACTATCTTCTCGCTAAATATACAAAGCCTCACTAACAAAATCACTGACCTACACACATGGATAGCCCATAGCTCCCCTCACATTCTATCCATATCTGAAACCTGGCTCAAACCACATATCACAATCAATGACATTCTCCCACCTGGCTATTATATCTACCACTCTGACAGAGTCACTAAAAAAGGGGGTGGAGTAGCCATCCTCTAATTAGACAGCCTAAATCTCTCACCCATCACTATTCCCATCCCAAACTTCTACCTTAATTCACATAAGAAATTTGCTTTGGCCTCCATTTATATCCCCCCTGGAAACAATATCATCATCCTTGAAAATATCTTATCCTGGTTCTCCCATAACATACGCTATGAAACCCTCATCCTTGGAGATGTTAATATAGACTGGTCCAAACTTACAACTGACTCTCCACAACTTAGTATAAACATTCAGGATTACACCAACTGATAACATCTCCCACCCATTTCCATAAAACCTCATCCTCCAGATCTAGTATTGACTGGATTCTCACCAACTCCCCAAACCTCTGCTATAGCTCAACTACCTTACCAGACTCCCTACATGATCATCTCCCCACCTCTATTCTAAGACACTCCAACCAAACACCCAAATCCCACATTTACAAAGACTGTCATAAACTTACTCACTTCAATACCACTGAATTCAACTCCATAATATCTTATATTGACTGGTCCATCCTTCAGCATCTCACTCTTGATGACACAGTGAGCAGATTTGATAGTATTTCCTGGACACCTTCACCTCTCTTGCCCCATCCAGGAAAATTAGAATCAAATCAAATTCTGCTCCCTGGCTTACCAAAAATACTAGATCCCTTATGCACAAAAGAGATAGTGCCTAGAAAGCCTGGGTTAAAAAAAAGTATCCCTGCTATAATATTATCATGAACTACAAAAAACAAATAAATAATGACAAAAAACCTACTACAGCTCTGCCCATCTCAATGGCAAATCCAATCCGCGTAGGTTCTGATCAGTTCTAAACAATATTCTTTCTCCTGGTTACCATTTCAACCCCTCCCCTTTCCGAAACAAATCTTCACTAGAGACTGCTACCAGCTTCAGTAAACACTTAATTGATATGGTCCAAAAACTCACTCCCTCCAACTCTAGCCCTATACATACTCATTCTCTTCCACACCCACTCAGTAGTAACATCTTCTCCTTTCAACCTGTTCCCACTTCTCACATTAAAACACATCTTCTGAAGCTGAAACCCTGCTCTCCCTCCACAGACAATCTCCCCTCTACCTTCTTCAAAATAGCTAATGAATCTATAGCCTATCCTTTATCCACTCTCATCAACAGGTCAATTCAATAAGCCACTGTCCCTCTCATTTGGAAATCCTTTTTCACAATCCCCCAGCATACAGGAGGAAACTCAACTGACTCATCTAACTACAGACCCATTGCCATTCTATCCCCTCTTTTCAAGATACTCAAAAAATGCATTCATTCACACCTTCTCAGCTATCTCCTCCAGCATAACCTTCTCACTCCCACTCAGCATGGTTTCCACCCTAACCATAGTACAACTACAGCCCTCCTATCATTTACCCATGCTATTGCTGAAACCTGTGACAACAACCAACTCATATCCTGTCTCTTTCTCGACCTATCCAAAGCTTTTTATGCAGTCTCTCACCCTATACTGGTTACCAGACTGGGTAATGTCAGCCTATCTGCTACCTCCCTAGCCTGGTTCTGCTATCTCTCCTTTAAGCAGCAGTCACATGGCTCTCATTCTGCTCTCCCTATTTTCCAGTCCCATTCGGTGTTCCAGAAGGTTCCATCTTGGGTCCCCTCCTGTTTAATGTATTCACTAATGAACTATACACATCCTGCCAAAAATCCTCCCACATCCAAAATGCAGATGGCTCGACTCTCTTCTCCACCTCCAGCAAACACTCTGAGCTCCTTACCCTAACAGAATACCTCCATATCTACTGAAAAAATGGCTGTCCAATAATCTACTCATCCTTAACCCTAAAAAAAAAAAATAAGTTCCTGCTCTTTCTCCCCCCATTCCTTCTCTCATCACAAATCCACTTTCACTATTACATCCTCCAATAACACTATAATAAAATCTGAACCTCACACAAAGCTCCTTGGTGTCATCATTGGTGAACTTGAGTTTAACCTACACTTACTTCAAAGTATCAAAAAAACTAATCAGAAACTAGGCTTACTATACCGCAACAAAAAATTCCTAAATTCCAATCCCAGACTCTCCCTTGCTCATGCACTTCTCCTCCCCTCCCTTCTATATGCTGCCCCAGTTCTAACTAATATTCAGTCCACTACCTTGCTCAGACTTCAACAAACCTATCACAAAATAGTTTGATTCATTATGAAGTCCCCTTACAACTCACACCACTACCTAGCACTAAATGCCCTCCACTGGCTTGAACTCCCCCAACAACTCTTGCTATCACAGTTTCAAATATTACACACTATTCTACACAAACCATCCTCATGCCCTGCTCTATCCTCTCTCATATCCTCATACTCCCCACCCAGGTACCTACGTACCTCTAACCATCAACTTCCAAATATCTACCATCCAAAAAAAATGTGGGTAAACTTCTGTATAAACATTCTGTTGCCCAAACCTGGAACAAACTCCCTGTACACATTCACTTCATCACCCATCCTCTGCACTTTAAAAAAGAATTTAAACTGCATTTTCTCAACGCCAAGACTTGCCCCTGTCATGACCCAACCTGAACTCCTTCTCTCTCCTATAGCATACTGAAAAATGTTTATTTAATTTTTGTGTTGTTTATTATTTATTTATTACAAAAAATGCTTTTATTAAATTTTATTTGGGGTCAAATACTCCGAGGTTAAATCATCCGGGGTCAAACTGTCAATACATATTCTCATAGTCAATGAATGTAAATTTAAATATGAAAGTGTGTACCATTGCATTGGGGTCACATTGTCCGAGGTCAAACTGTCCTGTTCCTTGTACCATTGCATTGGGGATGAATTGTCCAGGGTCTAACTGCCCTGCTTCCTTGTGCCATTGCTTTATGCCATTGCATTGGGGATGAATCATCCAGTGTCAAACCGTACTGCTTCCTTGTAGATATTTCAAGACAACTGAGTCTCATGACCAATTGTGACTTTCCAGTAGCCTCACCATAGGCTGTATCTCCTTTCACCTAGGAGGGCTAGGACATTTAATCCCGGAATGGGTTTGGGGATGCCTAAGTGCCATTTAAAGGATGGCATTGTATCACATTGTTTAATCTGTAGGGGTAGTCCATTCCAGAGGGGAGGAGGTGCTGTCCAATAAATCTGTCCATTTGCTGTATTTTATTTATCTGCTGATGAAGATTTCGGTTGGTGGTTCTGGGATTTGTGGAATTATGAGACTTGTGGTAGCTACTAAGAGTTTAACCTCAATACTCTACATATACTTCCACCTCTCACTGACATTCAACATCATGTCATAAAAGAGCACATTTTCCATGACCAAAAGGCACCTTTTATACTGCATAACATAACTGTCACCTATTAAGTTTCAAAAGTAGATTGCATAGTACCTCCATATATCTAACTTGGAAAACTGTGGCTGGTTGTCCAAAACTAGTGTCCCCTTTGTCAAAGGCTATTAAATGAATAAGTTGCATAACATCTTCCTTTTAAAAAAATTGTGCATATTTTATTTTAGCTGCTTCCTGCTACCTTGTAGAACAGTACTAGGCACTGGTGCTAAAGAGAGATTTTAAATGCAAGTGGAAAAATGTTTAAGGCTTTTAATATTTGAGCATACTGGTAACGCAAAAAGATGTAAATTGAAGGTAAATAGCACAATAAATATAGGGCTTTTGCAATTAAATAAGCTTTACAATATGAGATGGACCTTGTAGACTGAAGTTAAATTGAACTAAATTGGAGGGCCTTTGTAACATGAGATGAAAAACAGAATTTTGTTAAAATCAAGGGCCTTTACAATATGTGATGGTACACTGAGCCTAAATAAAACTAAAATACTGGGATCTGTATGACATGAGATGATAGAATGAACAAAATAACATGGATTCAATGACCTTTACAATGTGAGATGATAGGTTGAACTTAAATAAACTAAAGTAGACGGCCTTAGCAATATGATATTGTACTGTTTACTAGTAGGCGCAAAAGAGATAAGGGGGAGAGGATTACTGAACATGAAAGGCAAAGAATTCAAGTGATAGTATGGTTAGGAATATAAATGTTACAGGGAATGTGAAATGCATATACAATCAGATGTATTCTGAAGTAATCTGTATCAGTAGTTGTCATCTAAACAAAATTTTGAACTGTCTTAAAAAATATATATGGGTTAGCTGCTCATAGACAGTGTAAACTAAAATTAACGTCTCTTTGCCAACACACATTGGTCAACAAAACAGATGACTGCAAGTTGTGTGAGATCACACAATCCCCAAGGTTGGGGAATATGCCCTTTCCCTGGGGACTGTGTGGTCTCAGACTTAGAATAAATAATTAACAGTGGGTGTGGGATGTGCAGTGGGACTTTCCCCTGCAAAAATGTTGTTTTAAAATCTGCATGGCCGAAGGAATAGCATCAGACCCATACACAAAATTGAATTGCCATTTGTTTGTCGGTTTTAGCAAAAATGTCAACATTGCAGCAAATGCCAGTATTTCTATATGTCTGTCTATATCTATCTATCTATCTGTATGTGTATATATATATATATATATATATATAGATAGATATAGATATATAGATATATATAGATATGTTTATATACTTAAACTGATCTACTTAATGATGGATCTACGCAAATAAGATTATCAAAAAAATGTTGAGCTCAAAGGAGCAGTCATACAATGTGCATGCTCCAAGGGGAGGGTGCATACCTAGCACCCCCTGCTACTTATATATACCAACTCAAATTGCAGACTGATGCCTCTGTGACATATATTTCTTACTCATGAAGCGTCATCCTGAACAGATAATACATCACTGACTGTTACTGAGCTGAATCAACTTTTACAGACTGTTGTCAAAGGTCACTTAAAACAGGCTGATGTAACTTCAGGTGTTACTCCTCAAAATGATCTCTTGTTTTTACTTTGCATATCTCATAACCTACTTCTACAAAAAGAAACATCCCATCAGAGGAGAGACAGCTATAAAGATGAGGACAGGAGCAATGGAGGAGAGTCTAATCTCAGTGGTATCTCTACTCCTGCTATAGAGACAGATCTAGCTGACACACATGCTATTCCCAACCTTTTACTTCAAAGTCCGTGACTTACTAGGGGGAACTCATATACAACTGATATGCCACATGCAATCTTGGTAATAGGAGAGTCAATGCTGACAGAGGTTAAGAACTCACCTCTCCATGTTGATTTTGACAGTACTAAGGTTACCAGCCTTAGCTGAGCTAAAATGAGTTACACGAGGAAAGCCATAATGATATTAAATGATCTTGTTAGGAGGTTTGATATCATACTGGTAGTTGGGGGGGTGAGGGGGTGAATTATGAAGATGAAGCTAGTTTAGATGCTTTGAGGATGAGGTGAAACAAATGATGGTTTTCAGTACAACAGATGGATTTTCACGTATGTTTCTTAGTTCCTCGGTATAACACATTGCTTCTTGAAACTGCCCTGATAAAGGTTAGCTTAATTTACAAAATAGATGCATTACTGATATAGGAAAATATGGTGAATAGAAATAAATAACTCTCATATGATAAACTACATAACTTACCCAGACTAGTATTTGCTTTTGGAGGGGGGGGGGGCAGGAAAGACAGTAAAAAAAATTAAAAATAATAAATAACTTGTGTAATGTCAGGAGTCTTAATAACAAATTTAAGGCTTTAAAAGCTAGGTTAGGTGGTGGAGATAAAGATATTATCTTAGTTACTGAAACGTGGTACAGTGATTCAATCGAGCCACTGTGGCTTCCTGGATAGAAGGGACATCACAATTATAGCTTCAAAAGGGGAAGTGGAGTTTCTATATATGCCCAGTTACAATTTCAGTTATGCTTATTGTTGTTAATTATGTGGCAAACAGAAGAAAGAAACAGTTGCAACTTGTCTTTGAGGAAGCGCCCTGCCCAACTGACAAATACAGACATCAGAAAGCTAAGATGGCTCTCAGAAGTTTAGTATGTAAAACTATAAAACTAGAAAGTGCTATGAGTTAAGGTTTGCAACCTGTACATCTCTCAACAACAAAGCCTTATTTAACCATTACAGAAGAAATAATCAGTCTAGAAGCTCTATCCTTGGCCTGCAGATAAGCTTGAGATAACTGATTCTCAAATTATTTCTGATTTATTTGTGGATAAGTTCATAGAGTAGTCCAGTAAAGGTAATAAAGAAGACCATCGTTCAGTTACTGCTGACTGGGATAGTTGCCCAACTATATTCAATGAAGCCTCGAGGAAGTCTTAAATTCAATCAAAGCTAATTCTGCTTCTGGTCCAGATGGCTTAAATGGTTTCTTTCTGTCCAACATTGTTTATTTTAAGAGTATCTTAGTGTTGATATGTTCCTGACTTCAAAAAGAAGCTGATGTAATTCTCTTCCTAAAAGGAGTGACTACTAAAACTATGGACAACAATAGACCTATCAGCCTATCTTGTATTGTAGGCAAACATTTTGAAAGAGTCCTTTGCAACTTCAGGTCAAACAAATTAAAATCTGAGGCTGATATCTAGCAATATGGCCTTACTAAAGGTAGGTAAGGGTAAGGTATAACAAATCTGACAAACTTTAATCAGAATTTATGGGAAGCACTGAACCAGTGAGTATTGTCTACCTAACCCTGCCAAAGGCATTTGACTTGGTGCCAGGTGTTGACATAGTGAGGGAACTGGAAGGACAGGGGGCTTAACAGATATATGACAAGGTAGACAATGAATGTTCTATATGGAAGGTCATTAAAGTTCATAGGTAGCAGAAACTACTTCCAAGGTTAAAACAGTGCTACCGGGAGTGCAGTTGGGTTCATTTCTGAGACCAGCACCTTTTTACATCTTTATGGAAAAGTTTCTTATTTCCAGAGAAATCCGAACCAGTAAATTTGTTGATCACACAAAGGTAGGGAAAACTTTAACTGAAATATCTGATTAGGTAGGGGTGTAGAAGCACCTGTATTCCTTTCATCACTGGACACTGTTATAGAATATAACATTTCCTGCAAGAAAAATAAAAGTCATTCATTTTATAGTAAATGATCCCTATTGTGACCACAGTGGTGCAGCAATTAGCTTTTTCACCTCACAACAAGAGGTTCTTCAGCTCGATTGTCGACTGGGGTGACTTCTTTGTGGAGTCTGCATGTCCTTCCTGCAGTCATGAGGGATTCCTGCTGGTTTTGTCCCGCATTCCAAAGACATGCATTAGGTGGATTGGGCACTTTAAATTGACCTTAAGTGCGACTGTGTGTGTTAACAAGTGGTATGGATAAACTGCTGCTGTAGGACTAGCCATCCGGTGGTGTAAACCTTGGCTCGAGATGACTGTCAGTGTTCAAGTGACACCCCGATCCAATGTGCAAAATGGGAAAAGGATCGAGAATGGACGGATGGACCCTATTGCCCCTATACTCCAAACAATGTCCTCCTGGCTGAAACCTACTCTGTTAGGGATTTTGGAGTAGTTATTGATAAAATCTACATTTGAAGGCAACATGCCATCGGTTATTAGAAGTTGCTACTCAGTCACCAGGGATATTTTGTGCAGACTATTGAGTGCGAATGAAAGGGTCCTTCCACTCATATTTAAAGCTATCATCAGACCTACTCTAGAGTACGGTACTGCAGACTACACATGCTGTTGTTCTAAAATTAAGATATTGGAAAAGGGTTCAGAAATTCTTTATAAAACAGATTTTTAAAGTTAGGTCCTTAAATTATAAATCTGTGCTTGAGTGGTTGCTTATTTTATAGATTTAATATAGATTTGATTGGAGTGTCTAAGTTTAATATGTAAATGCAAAAACAATATAGCGATGGCAGCTACCACACGCTACAAACCTTCAAATTACTCCTTGGGTACATGAAACAACCAGGAGTATGTTACTGTCTCAATCACCTAGACTCTGATTGGGAGGAAAGCTTTTCATAGAAGAGTGGAAATGTTGGGAAATATTGTTCCCTAAGTGTAAGGAAGACAAACATCCTGGGGTCCTGTAAAACCAGTGCTGACAAATAGTTTGTTGAGATGGTCTACAATGCACTGTAAATTGTGTACAAAGTCCTCAAAAGTCTTTCAAGAGAATGCCAATTTGATTTATACACACTGAATACTGAAGACATATTTTCTTCTCTGTGTGTGTTCGCATGTATGTGCTCCTGTGCATGCATGCGTGTGTGTTCATGCATGCGTGCACGTGTGTGTGTGTGTGCCTGTGTGTGTGTCTGTGTGTGTGTGTGTGTGTGTGTGTGTGTGTGTGTGTGTGTGTGTGTGTGTGTGTGTGTGTGTGTGTGTGTGTGTGTGTGTGTGTGTGTGTGCACTCACGTGTGTTTGTGTCATACCACTCAACTGTCCAGATTTTTGCAGAATGTCTAGAATTTTGCCTCATATTTTTGGTCTGTTTCTCCAAAATTTGTGGTTTTCTGACAAATTATTGGTAAATCATTCAGGACTGAACTCATAAAAAAATGAGAGACATTTGAGTTTTAGGTTGAGAGGAATGGTGTGTGTGTGTGTGTGTGTGTGTGTGTGTGTGTGTGTGTGTGTGTGTGTGTGTGTGTGTGTGTGTCATGCTCATGTGTGTGCTTGTGTGTGTGCGTGTGTGTGTGTGTGTGTGTGTATGTGCATGTGTCTGCACATATATGCGTGTGTGTGTGTGTGTGTGTGTGTGTGTGTGTGTGTGTGTGTGTGTGTGTGTGTGTGTTTGGGTGTGTGCGCACATGCCCGTACGCATGTGTTCTTGTGTACATACATGTGTGTGCGTGCCTGTGTACGTGTGTACACATACATATTCATACAATAGTGTTATTTATGCTCACTGTCAATACTTGCTGAGGTCACGATCAGTCTTAATGTGTTAAGAGCTCTCCTATAGCTGAGTCTCATCATTGTAATAATAAGTCCTGAGCTCTTTATAATTACGCCTCCTTTACAACTCCCTTGAATGTTCTGTCATGTATGTCAGTGCTCTATAGAATTATAAGGCAATGCTTTGTTTATGTCGTTTCTGTCTTAATATTCTTTAACGTTTTGCCTCATTGGCCTGTGTA
Organism: Protopterus annectens; assembly: GCF_019279795.1. Classification (NCBI taxonomy): domain Eukaryota; kingdom Metazoa; phylum Chordata; order Ceratodontiformes; family Protopteridae; genus Protopterus; species Protopterus annectens. The sequence goes on along the minus strand of NC_056746.1, from coordinate 1,355,017,432 downwards.
ATGGCTAAAAAGGGACTTTGGCCACAAATGTAAAACAAAAATAAATTACTCACACCAAGAACATGCATCTGTCAACATTATAAGCAGCATTAGAAAAAAAATGTCCATTAATATTTAAAAACATGCTCACTGGTTGGACTCCCAATCAGCATGCCTATTGTAATCAAGCAGATCTCATTACAAGGAATTCTGCATATTCAAGTCTTCCTGACAATTAGAATATGAAAGTTTGCAAATAAAAACTTTTACATGGGACAGGATAAAATTAAGAAGAATATGTGTAAAATTCTGGGCAGTTTAGCATTATGATTATCGACAAACAATCAATCGATTGCACTGCCAGTAACGATACCTCTGAACTAGCTGACTTTGATTGACTATCTTGATTTTCCTCGTATTTTGCTGCTCTGTCCCGTGTAAAGGTTTTGATTGTTTGATAGATCGCTGACAATTTTTGTTAGTCAATAACTACTTAGACAGGGGCTAAAGGTGGAGGTGTGTCTTTTTACCTCAAAAATAAATAAACCCCAAGGTTGGTCAAACAGGACAATGCACTTCAGTTACTCCATGTTCAAATCACCACAGGCAAAATCCAATACCACTTCCTTGAAAGTTATAGGTCCCCCTCTATGACCCAACAAACCAATACCATGTAATTAAACTAATTGGAAATACTCACCATCCAACCCAATATGATATTCATGGGTGACTGTAACTCGTTCACTCCAATGGAGCTCAGGATGTTTGCACTGTAACTTCCAATGGGTAGAGCCCAAGCCTTTTGACAAAATCAAATTATATCCTCACATTTCAAACAAATAATCTGATGTTGTCAATGTTCATTTATCCTTGACATTTGTATTCCTAGAAAGAGGACTATTGGTGCCAGCTCCTCCCTCTGGTGACCAAAAGACTTAAAACGTTGGTTCCCTCTACCAGTGCAGAAATGACACTTACTTCAAAAGATACCTTGGTGCCGCCCTTGGTACTGAAAGTGCCTCCTCCATTGGTGCCGAAGTGGTTGGTGCAGATCCAAGACCAGACCATGGAACTGATAGTCTCAGTGCCGTCTCCCATTTTGGCACTGATGTCATTGGTGCCAACAGAAAACACTGAATTCTCTTTTCTTGATCATCCTAGGACCAGATACTACCTGTCCATAGATCCTTTTGCAGGTCAGTTACCTAGCCCCTTTTTGGAATGACCAAAATTGCCTTCTACCCTGTCAATTTGTTCCACCTAGAGTCTGACAGAAATGGATGTGCTGAGGTTGTTGGATCAGTTCCTTAAGGCAAGGGGACTCTCAGGTATATCCTTGGCTCCAGCCCCTTCTAGTGCCAAAACCTTTTCTTCTTCAACCCACCTAGTCTTCTTCCTCTGAGGCTTTGGAGATCCTAGCTCTGTGTTTCCCAGTACTCACTGTTTTGATTCCAGAAAGATCTCCATCTCCTGCTCCGATTTCTACCCTGAGTTCTTCAGCTCTTTCAGATCTGGAGGACTCTCGGGGTTGTGGCTATGCTGTCAGTTTTGGGGGGACAGGACTCAACTCCAGTGTTTTGGAGCCATCTCTGCACCTTGTGGCTTCGGCACATGTTAGATCTACCCTGGCTTCAGCTTTGAGAGGGGTTTCTTTGGAGTGGGGAGGGACCATGGTTCCAATGCAGTCTTTCTCATTTCCAAGCTTCATTCCCTCTTTGGGAGGAACCAGCTTTCCAGGCCATGGAGAGGGCTCTGTCATGGGCATTCAGTTGGCTCTTTCAGAGCAGTTTGATGACCCTTCCCCTCATCCAGAGCTTCAGCCAATTCCAACACCTGGACAGCAAGCAACAAAACTGCAGGACTCACCTATACAGGATTTGTCCTCTTCTGAAACCTCCTCAGTGGATGATCTCAGGAGAAAGAGAAAGTGTAAGAGGAAACACCTAGATTGCCTGGAGAAATCCATCACAGAAGCACCAATTTTGATGAAGGGAAGGGTTCCCCACATTCACCCCTGGAAGACGTCTCCTTTTGAGACATCCTTGAGATTCTTAAACAGAGAGGTGACTGGACATGCCAAAAGTCCTCTTCAGAAGAGTCAGTGTACCTGCAGGCATTGGCAATGGCCATCTACCTCTTGGGTAACTCTGCCCACTGATGAACTCATTAAGCTGATCTTGCAGTGGGTGTGGAAGGCTCTTGACACCATAGAACCCATCCCCAAATCCCCAAGAGGCCAGACAAAATTCTAATTGCACCCAAGGATCATATATTTTGGGCAAAGGGATTGGTGGTAGATGCCATGGTGGTAAAAGCAGCTACAAACAAGGGAACTAGCAGAGGAAAGTTCCACTATCCATCCTCCTGATAGAGAGTCTCAGATAATGGATAAGTTTGCCAAGCGGGTTTATGCTTTATCGACCTTTGCATTACAGTCTTTGAACTTCATGCCACACTTCATAATTCAAAGGGATCTGATTAAAGAGCTATCAGATACCCTGGCAGGAGCCATAACTGAAGGAGTCCAAGATAAGGTTGCTTCTGTTAGTCACACTAGAGTGCATTTTAAATTCATCCATGAGGCTCACCGCATATGCATCTGAAGGTATGACTAAAGCAGCGGGATCAAGTGTAGCCATAAGGAGGCACGGCTGGATGCACTTGTGCAAATTTGCTGACCTATTCACGTTTTCATTCATTAATTCCCCCTTTGATGGATCATCCCTTTTTGGCCCTAAAGTTTGAGAAGCCTTGTCCAGGTTTGAAAAAGATGGAAACACCCTTTCTGCAGTGGGCGTACATTTTTCTATTCCTCAATGGCCTTATTCTTGGAACCAGAGGAGTGGGAAAATGTGGTTCAGAAAGTCCCAAGGGCCTTTCCAGGACAGACTTGGCACTGGCTCCCCCAGGGCCAGAGGTGGGAGCTTTAATGGATGATGCCATCCACATGGCAGAGGTGGCCACCAAAAAAATCAGTTTTCCAGGGACTCTTTTCCTGGGAAACCCTAACAGCACTCCTGAAAGGAGACCTGATTGCTTTCCTCTGGAATCAGTCGGGGGCATTTATCCTTGCAACAACATGCCTGGCTTCAGATAACTTTGGATGCTTGGGTACACAGGATCATAACCATAGGATACATCATACCCTTCCTTTCCCCTCAACACAGCTCCAGCAAGGTCCCTGAGAATTCACCCAGTCAGAGGGAACCAGCAGCATTAGAAATTCAGAAACTGCTAGAAAAAAGAGTTAACCAAGAGGTCCCACCAGACCAGATAAAATCCAGGATTTACTTAAGATTCTTTTTAGTGCCAAAGAGGACAGGGACTGAAGAACAGTTTTGGATCTAAGTGTTTCAAAGAAGTCAGTATGACAAACAAAATTCTGGATGGTCACGGCTCAGTATATTCTCCTGTTTCTAGGGTAAGAAGATTGGATGTGCTCTATGGATCTCCAGAATCCATATTACCACATAAAAATGGACAAACGCACCAAGAAATTTCTCCCATTCCATCTGGAAGCCAGTTATTTTCAGTTCAGAGCTCTGTCCTTTGGTCTCACTACAACCCCCAGGGTGGTCACCAAATTCATGGCAGTAGTAGCAGCTCACTTCAGACTGCAAATATTCTGGTGTTTCCGTAGTTATACGACTGGCTCATTACTTGTCCCACCAGGCATCTTCTAGAACAAGCAAGAGACTACTTTCTCCAGATGTGTGCCAACCTGGGGATTACCGTAAATTATGAGAAATCACAACTGACTTCAACTCAAACTTTAGAGTTCATAGTAGTGGTCCTAAATACAAATACTTGCATAGCTTCCCTGCCTTATCTAAGATTGCAAAAGATCAAGGCACAAGTGCAAAAAATTGTCAGAAACAAGAGAGTAGCCACAAGACTAGTCCTACAAGCCTTAGGTTTGATGGCAGTGACCATATCATTAGTTCCCATAGCAAAATTTCTCAAGACATTTCTACTGTGGCTTCTAGCATCTCAGTGGCCTATAATGTTACAAGCAATATCAGATCAGATTTTGATTACCAACCATTACAAGAATGATCTGGAATGGTGGAGTCATTCAGAGGAAATTCTCTTTGCCTGCCCTCTGTCCCATGTCAACCCCAAGCCATAGTGACCATCGATGCCTCCCAGATGGGGGGGGGCATTATCTGGGCACGACTGTCCAAGGCACTTGGTCCCCCATGGATGCCAGCTTACATATCAGTGTTCTAAAGCTAAGGCCAGTGCTTTTAGCATTGCAGGCCTTTCAAACTGCTCTCCCCTTGGGAACAATTGCGATTCAAACAGACAATATGTCGGTGGTTTGGCACATCAAGAAACTGGGAGGAACCTAGTCTTGTTCCCTTTGTCAAGAAGGTCTCAGAGTTTAGCAGTGTGTGATTTCTTCCAACCATTTCTAATAGCAATGCATATGCAAGGGAGTTCCAATGGGATAGCAAACAAACTGAGCAGATTCATTCTTCTGTCTCATGAGTGATGTCTCAATCCCAAAGGGGCAAAAAAGATTTTTTGACACGGGGGCCAGCCTTGCTGTGACCTATTTGCATTGCCCCTGAACAACAAGTGCAGCAGCTACTTTGCCCTGGTCCCCCCTCCAGGAGAGTCCCCAATAGATGCTGTCTTGCACGATTGGCCCTCCTGACTTCTGTACGCCTTTCCCTCAGTTCCATTAATTCCTCAATTTGTAAAGAGAGCAATCAGATTGAAGAGCAAACTAATCCTCATTGCTCCCTTCTGGCCTCAACAGACTTAGTTCCCTTTTCTCTGGCCTTATTTGATTTAGTGACCATGGACTCTGGACCCAGATCCATATCTCCTATCCCATCTAAAGGGATTAGTTCACTCAAACCTCCAAAACCTCAAACTCACGGCTTGGCTTCTCCAGTTCCATTGGTTGCCGGGTGTAATAAACTTTCTTCTCCAGTTCATAGGATTATTTTAGCCTTCCATAAGTCTTCCTCCAGGAAACTCTAAAATAGTAAATGGAAAAGATTGGCTTTGATCTTTGAAGCAGCAGCCTCTTCCTCTACTATCAGAGTTCACCTAGCAGCTATTTCAAATTTCATAATGGATTTAAGAAATGTTCATTAATTTGTCGTAGACTTTGCAAAGCATACTTAAAAGCGACCTTGATGTTAAAACCTCTGTGTAAGAATCTGTATACATCTTGGGATCTAAACTTGTTGTTACAGACAATAGTGCATTCTCCCTTTGAGCCTGCTTCCAAATGCAACTTGAAATTCTTATTTTGGAGAAATGTTTTTCTGGTAGTGATTGCTTCTGCCAGAAGGATTTCAAAAATTCAAGCTTTATCTTGCAAACCACCTTATTTGACATTTCACAAAGACAGGGTTTCCTTGAGAAAAACCCTTCCTTTTTACCAAGAGTGGTGTCAGAAAAGAATATCAGTTAGGCAATCAGCTTACTATCATTTTTTCCTAATTTCTCAAGCAAAGGGAAATTCTGTTCACATTTACTACATTTTCATATATAACTATGCTTCTATCTTCATAGAAGAAAAGACATTAGGAAGTCTGATCAGCTGTTTGTTTCTTTTTCAAGTACTAGAATTGGCAAGCCATTTACCAAGGTTACCTTATCTCAATGGCTAAAAGATTGTATTTCCTTTACATACAACAGGAGGAAAGGTGAATTACCATGGCCTGTTAAGGCGCACACTACCAGAGTTGTGGCTACTTCAGCAGTGTTTCAGTCTAAGGCTTCCGTGGATGATATTTGTGTAGCAGCAACATGGGCTACCCACATACATTTATTACTCATTATAAATTGGACCTGGGGTCTCCAGGGGAAGAGCATCCTTTGGTTCTGTGGTGCTCAGGAATATCCTTCCCTGAGCCCTCCCAGGATCTAGGGTAGCTGGGGACTCCGTCCCATATGTCAAGGATAAATGAAGATTTACAACACCAGATAAAGAAGTTCTGTACTTGCCATAACATTTCATCTGTGTTGTCTATCGTCATTTATCCTTGACTCACCACCCTCTATCCCCCTCCCATTCAGATCTCTTGGTGGAATGAATTATGGTCTTATTTATGCATTTTTTTCATATATGGCACCAGATATGTCTTTAAAGGTGTTTTTAAGATTATACTTTCTGTTTTTTTTTTCTATCTGCAAACTCGATCTTAGGTAAATTGGAGAGGAGCATTCTGGGTAGGACTTAAGCTTGAGAGATTTTTTTGGTTCTCTTGGACTGTAGTAATGGCCGAGTTGGTTCCGATATTCGGAACTGAACCTATATGTCAAGGATAAATGAAGATGGACAACACAGATGGAACATTATGGTAAGTACATAACTTCTTTTTCATATCTCTGGAACCATAGAGATTATAAAATAAGTATAAATGGCAAACTTTTTCAGCATAAGCTATTTTTACAGTGGTAGTATTCTTTAGGTTCTATGTCTTAAACTAAATTTGATAAGTCACAGTAAACACAGTAACTATTACATTTGAAATATTTTGTAAACAACTCACAATATCTCAGCACCTACTCAAGTTACATCATACATGTTAGCAACATTTTATTCATTTAGCTGAGATCTTTCATATGAGGCTAAGGAGTTCTGTCTGTGTTTTTTGGTTGTTGAGATATTTAGAAAAAATGTGTAAATTACATCTATATGAATTAATATAAAAACAACAGTTATCTATTTACCTGCACTAGACAGAGGTCAGATAATAATGTAGTTGAGTTTGGTATTGCATAAGCTTTAACATAAAATTGTAAAATGTTGTATATTACATAGTTGTGGAATTACTGATGCAAATATGAACAAGCGATATCTGATGCCTAGAGGCATCAGTAGGAGTCAACTGCAGATGCACCTGGAAGTGTCATTCGAATGTAATGAGTTAATTACTCCACTGTTAACTGGGAATTCTATACTTTATTTTATTTTATTTATTTATTTTTAGTTTTATTTTATATTTATTTACAGGGAAAGTTTGACTGGACAAAAGAGTCCATTTTCAGTAGAGGCCCAGAGAGAAAAGCTCCATTACATGCAACTGACAATCCAAACAAGCAAATAAAAAGTACATATAACAGGGTCATCTAAGTAGCAAGCTCCATTACATACAATAGGCAATCCATTTAAGTAAAAGTACATCTACAAGGCAATAAAAATAGAATCTAGCAAGTGTGGACAATATGCTCTTCTTACTAAAACATTCATGGATTACATTTTAGACTGATAACGCAGCACAGGAAATTGAGTAACATTCTTTTTAAAAACGAGATCAGAAACAGCAAGGAAAAGACGAGTGTTGTGTAGTTTGGCGAAGGCATCCTTTATTGGGATTTATAATAGATTCCTCTGCATAGTGGGAGGAAAAGAGAAGGGGAGAGGAGAATTTCACATGGCTGGCTGTTTATACTTAGTTTATTAACTAAGTAACGACTAATTGTGTCAGAACAAGAGCATATCCATGACCTGGATAAGTGCAACTTGAGATGTTTTGGCTGTGGACCTAATGTTTAGCAGCAAGGAATTCCAGCATTTTGCAATGCACTTTGAGTACAGGGCACCCCCAGCAGGGTTTCTACTTTTGGTTATGCAGATTAATGATTTGATGCTGGAACATAGGTGTTTGAGTAATGAGTTAGCAGGTTTTAAGAGATGTTTTTTTTTTTTTCTTCTGATTGGTAAAGTATTTGATGGGCCATAGAAAGTTGGTTGAATGTGAGCATATTGGGCAATTCAAGCCACAATAGTTGTTTAAAGGCCAAGCAATGACGGGATCTGTAAGTTGCATCTGTTGTGAACTTTGCAATTTTATAATAGTTTTCAAGTTTGTTTAGATCTGATTTTTTAATGTTAACCAGAATGGGAGATGTGCAGAGGAGAGTGGAGCCTAAATGGGTTCTAGCAATAATGGCTTTGGAATTATTACAAAGGTATTATACTTCTGTATAGGGAGGTTGTTTTGTTTAATTTTTATGGTTTCAGCTATCTGAAGGTCAAATTTCATGTTTGCCAGCAACAGGACCCCCTCCATGAATCAGGACACCCACTCTGCCTATTTGGGTCTACTTGAGTCTATCAAGATACATCCAAACACCATGGTTTTGGGCAACTTTTACTACCCATCCATTGACTGGGTAAATTATTCATGCTCAATCACATTTGCCCAAAGGTTCCTTGACTTCGTTAACACCAATGCCCTGGACCAGCTGGTTGACACTCCCACAAGAGGTGCCAACATCCTGGATCTAGTACTCACCAATATGGAGGACCACTGTGGCACCCCTACTGTGAGGTCCTCCCTGGTGAGATCTGACCACAAATTGGTCTTAATTGAAGTAACTATCACACCTAACCCCACCCCAGCAACAACTAAACTAAAAAACTTCTCCAAAGCAGATTCTAACCTCTTATTGGATGGTATAAATAGCTTCATTGCACCTCCCTCAGATGGAACTGGCAACTATGCTGAGCTCTACACCAAAGCTTTATACAAACAGCTGTGTAACTGCATTGACTCAGCTGTACCTGATAGAACCAAAACAAGCTCCTCAAGGAAGAGCAGACCTGCCTGGTGGACAACTGCCATTAACAGGCTTTACAATTAAAGGAAGAAATTGCTGTCTAAGAGTAAGAGGGACCGAGCTCTCAAAACTGGAAACAAACCCTCCTCAGCTTAAACAAGCAAATAAGACTTCTTGTGAAGTCCTCCAAAGCAAATGAGTCCAAATTAGCTTCCCCAACAAAGGACAACCGCAAGGCATTCTATAGTTACAGCTGTAACCTAAAAGAAAAGGTCCAGATTTGTGCAGAACTGGTAGTTAATGATACCACATATACTGAGCATGTGAACATAGCTAACCTGTTTGCTGACAGGTTCTGTGAAAACTTCACTGCCCTGTCTCCACCACATGCACTCCATGACATCCCTAACACCTCTCCTCTACCTTGTATCTCTAAAGAGCAGATCATAAATGTCAACCCTAAGGCCAAAACATAACATCTATGGAACCTGATAACATCACAGGCTGCATCCTACATGGGCTCCAACATAAATTAGCATCACTATTGGCTACTATTTTCAATCAAAGACTACGCACCAGCTTCATCCAACTGAACGGAAAACAGCCACCATTATTCACTTGCACAAAGATGGTGCTTCCACTGACCCTGGGAACTATAGACTTATTAGCCTGATTAGCTTTATCTGCAAGGCCATGGAGCAACTCATCATGGACCTTATCAACAAAGATATAGGTAATCTCCAAACACTTGACCCTACTCAGTTTGTATTTGTCAAAGGGAGATCATGCCTGTTAAGCCTGATAGACTTCTTTGAGACAGTCACCAAAGCCCTCAACGAAGGGAAATCTGCACATACAGCCTGCCTGGACTTAGTCAAGGCATTTGACACTATCCCCCACTCAGGCATCATTGACAAACTCACCCAACTATACATCAACCCATATATCATTAGAAGGGTTGCTAAATGGCTCACTGATAGAACACATACAGTCAAAATAGGAGAATCCACCTCCAGCTGCAGGCCTATAACAAGTGGTGTTCCACAGGGATCAGTCCCTGGGACTTCTACTGTTTGGAATCTATTTCTCCAAAGTACAAGCAAAAACTAAAGGTCTGTGGCTGACAAAGTTTGCTGATGTCTGCAAACTGGGAGCAGTCATAGAATCTCCAAAGGATGTAAACATCCTACAAGACAGTCTTACACAAACAAATGATTAGTGCCAAAGTCATGGCCTTAAACTCAATGCAAAAAATGTATTAGCATTCCTTTCAGTAAAAGCAATGTTCCTGCTGACTATCATATCAATAGCAACACCTTAAGTACGTACTTAGTGGTGTGATACCTGGGCACACAGGTTGACAGCAACCTTACCTTTGACCACCATGTCTCCAGAGTGGTAAGAAGGGCATTCTAAATTGTTCATCTCAAAAGTGAGGGCATTGCCTCCAAAAATAAAAAAAAAAAGAAGTTATTACCTCCCTGTACACTCCCCTCATTAGGGCAATAATTGAGTACAATGCTCCTTTTGGTATGTACCTTTCTAAGCACTTGTAGCAACTGGAGAAACCGCAAAGGTACCTCACAAGGAAAATTCAAGGTCTTCACCATCTGTCCTATGTGGATTGCCTGAAATTACTGTCACTTCATTGTTTCATACAGACCACTCAGAGGGGATCTCTGCTTTGCATATAAGGCAAACTCTGACCCTGCATTATTAGGAATGATTCATATCGAAAGTCAGATGGTACATGGGTTACTTGCTCTAAAGACCTTAACCTGGTATGTGACATTAATAAAACCTGCTGGAGGGACAGATTTGTCTCCCAGAGGTTGCCACACCTTTGGAACGGACTTCCACTTCATGTCAAACAGAGCACCTCATTGGCTGTCTTCAAATGCAATCTGGACAATTGGATGGGTGACCCTAAATTCACCCCGGGGGTTTCACCTGTGTCCCTCTTGGACAAGGGCAATAGGTGCTGATCCTGAAAATAAGGGTAAGAACTTGGTTAGGGTTGTAAGGGCCCTTGGACCATTAGCCTAGTAACTTTTTATGATCTTATGATCCTATGTTGTCATTAATGATGACACAGAGAAGTTTGGTTTGGAGGACTGGAGTAATGGTAGTGTTGTTAGTGGAGGTGATCTTGAATGGTGGGGTGGGGTCTATGGCTCTTGTGGGACGGAACAGCATCAATTTAGTTTTATTAGGGTTGAGTATAAGTTGAGTGTTGGTTAGTCACAATTCACCTGTAGTGAAGGATTATTGATTTTTTTTTGAAGTTCTTGTGATGTGGCTGAACAGATCAGGGTAGAGTCGTACGCATATTGTATCAGGGTGGCATGTAGGGTGGCACTTTGTAGGTTATTAGTAAATATGTTGAAAAGAAGAGGGCCTAGAACTGACCCTTGGAATACTCAGAGTAACAGGTGAGAGAGAAGAGAGTCTATTTTTCCATTTTACTGCCCGCCGATGACCAGCTAGCCAATCCTGAAACCATGCAAGTATAGAATGGCTTAGGTCCAGATAAGACAGTGATCCTAGGAGTTTGTTATGTGAAACAGTATCAAATGCCTATGAAAGATCAAGAAAGATAGATGGCATTGCCTTCATTCCTGTAATAGTTAACAGTGTCAGTAAATCTCACGAGGGCAGTAGTAGTGTTGTGATTAGGGCGGAAGCCATGCTGAGTAGTAGCAAGTAGATTATTAGTTATGAGGTAGTTTATAATTTGAGAATGTATATATTTCTCCAGAATTTTTGGTAATGGAGATAAAATATCTATTGGCTGGTAGTTGGGTAGTTCTGTTGAATTCCACCTTAGTGAATTTGTATACTACGAGTAATGGGACTTGTCTTTCTGTGATGGAATGATTTTTGAGTATAAAGACAGGTGAGAGTGCTTCAGCAGCTATTTTAAGATATTCAGCGGGGAGACTGTCTGCTGAAAGTGTTGCAGGTTTTAGTTTTTTAAGCATCCAGCATCAACAAATCCTACAATAAATGCAGAAAATTGCTGTCCAAAAAAACAAAGGCAAGACCCCAAAAATGGAAAAGCACCCTCGTCAGCCTCAACAGGCAAATAAGACAACTTGTCAAATCTTCCAAGAGCTCCTTTGAGAAAAACCTAACAAGTACTGCCAAGGATAACCATAAGGCCTTTTACAGCTACATACATAACCTAAGGGGTAGGACCTAGCATGTGCAGAAGTCAGAACTATTTGCCAACAGTATCACACACTCTGACCCTACAGAGATAGCAAACTTGCTAGCTGATAGGTTTGGAGAAAATGTCACTCCCTTATTGCCTACTAAACTACAACAAGCTCTCCCCCAAACATGCGCACTGCCTTACACATCTGATGAGCAGGTCCTCAATGCCCTGTCCAAGGCAAATAACACAGCCTTTATGGGACCAGATGATATCCAAGGTTGTCTTCTAAACAACTAAAACATGAACTAGCATCACCACTAAGTACCCTTTTCAATCATAGCCTAACTACAGACTTTGCTCCTGCAGAATGGAGAACAGCTACAGTTTTTCCTCTCCACAAAGGTGGCCTAACAACAGACCCAGTGAATTATAGACCCATAAGCCTGACTAGCCTCATCTGTAAGGCCATGGAATTTATCATTATAGACCTCATAAATAAAGACATAGGTACCTCCAAACCCTGGATCCTGCCCAATTTGGCATTGTGAAGGGCAGATCCTGCCTGTTAAGTCTGGTGGATTTCATTGAAAGTGTGACCAAGGCCATTGATGAGGGCAGATCTGTGCACACAGCATACTTCGATTTGGCAAAGGCTTTCAGCACAGTCCCACATTCAGGCATTATCAATAAATGTAGCAAACTCAATGTAAACTCCTTCATTGTAAGATGGGTGGCCAATTTGCTCACAAACCAGACACACATTATCAAAGTGGATGACTCCACATCAGCCAGCAGACCTGTTACCAGTGGAGTGCCACAGGGGTCAGTGCTGGACCTCCTACTGTTTGGTTTATACTTCTCAGACGTTCAGGTCAAAACTAAGAAGTTTTGGCTGACCAAGCTTGCAGATAACTGAAAAGTAGGTGCAATCATTGACTCCCCAAACAACGTCAGTATAGTCCAGGGGGGTCTTACGCAAACCAACGACTGGTGTCTTAGTCACAGTCTCAAACTGAATGCAAAGAAATTCATCATCATTCCCTTCAGCACAAAAGAATGTCTCTTCACACTATCAAATCAGCAACAATACCCTAAGTATCCCTGAAGTGGTAAGGGACCTGGGATCACAGGTTGACTGCAATCTTAAGTTTGATCACCACATCTACCATAGTAAGGAAAGCTTTCCACACAGCACACTTGATTAGTAAAGGTACCACCTAGAGAGTCAAAGAGATTAATACCCCCCTAAACTCAGCACTTATCCGGCCCATAACTGAGTCTAATGCCCCATTCAGTATCTACCATACGTAGCAACTGCAGCAATTAGAGAGACCTCAGAGGTATCTAACAAAGAAGATCAAGGGCCTCCAAAATGTGCCTTACACGGACAAACTAAAATCTCTGCCCCATACTCAGTGTCATATATACTTCTTAGGGGAAACATACACTTGGCTTATTGAGCAATCCAAGACCCAAACCAAATCAATTTACTGCATATCCATAAATCAAGTGAGTCTAGGCCTACCCATTCCAAGGACGTAAGTATGGCCTGTGACTTAAATAGGCCATGCTGGAGGGACAGATTTATCTCTGAGTGACTGCCACGTATTTGGAGCAGGCTGCAATTCATGTGAACCAGAGCACCTCTATGCCAATGTTTAGAGGAACCTGGACAAGTGGATGGGGCACAGTAAATTCTTACCAGTGATAGTACCCACAACCTTTCTGAAAATGGGCAGTCATCACTAAATGCAATCTTGGATATAGCCTGCCACTTCTATGGTATTACATTGGGTTGCAATGGCTAGGCTTAAAATGACCTCCAGGTCGATAGCCTAGTAATCTCCTATGATCCTAAGGTATTTATTTATAATAGCAATTGGGACAGGCTTTAGAGTAAAGAATTTGTCACTTTGTTTTGTAGGTGAGAGGGCTGGGGGGGGGGGGGTGATGAGTAGTTTTAGTTAGTGAGGGCCAATATGGATTCTGTGAAATCTTTAGTAAATTGAGTGGCAATGCTGTCTGAGATGTTATATTTGGTAGATGGGGTTCTTGTGCTGGCCTGACTAGGTTGCAGAATTTTATTAACTGAAGACCAGAACTTTTGTGGGTTCTTTTTGAGTTTGGACTGAATGTTGCTGTAATACATTTTTTGTCCTGTCTGATTTGATTCTTACATTTATTTCAAAGTTCTAGGTGTGCTTGTTGATGTAATACATTTTATTTTTGATCCAGATTTGCCAGGCTTTGTCTCTTTCTTTTAGTAGGGATCTTGTATCTTTGGTGAGCCAGGGTGTTTAGCTGAATTTTAGTTTTATTGTTCTAGGTGGGGGTCATTCTATTTAGGATGCTGAGGAAGGTTGTATTAAAATATTCTACTGCAGAGTTTAGGGGAAGATATTTTAGTGGTGTCCAATTGTTGAGTTTGAGTGCGGCTATGAAGATTTGGGGGTTGAAGTTACTTTTGTTGCACATTAGATGTTATGTGGTAGTTTGTATTGGATTAATTTGGTTTCAGAGAATGAAGGTGGGGAAGTGGCCACTGACACTACCGGGGAGCCAGCGAGAGTGTAGTGATAGGCAGGGATGATTTGTTAGACTCCAGTCAAGGATGGAGTCTTTATTAGATGCTTTATCATCTCTAGTTGTGGTTTGAATTAATTGAGTAAAGCCATGGAGGTTGATATGGTCAATGGAGTTTATTGAGTTACAGGAGGTCCAATAAATGTTAAAGTCTCCCACTACGATTGTCACCTGGGGGAGAGTTTTTACTGTCCAGTATAGGATGTGTTCTAGAGTGTTAATGTTATTTCCTGGGGGAATATATGCTGTAATTAAATTTAATTGCTTCTTTGAATTGATGTTTAGCTTAGTAACTATAATCTCTGCATTATTAAAGTCAGGGGTGATATGGTTAGTATTTTCCAGTGTGAAGTTGGTTTTGTATACGATGGCAATGCAGCCATGTCTTTTGGTTTTCCTGTCATTTCTATGTATGTTATATCCAGGAGGAGTTATTTTGTTACTGTGGATTTCTAGTTTTAGCCAGGTTTCAGTTATTAGGGCAATGTTGGGAGAGTATAGAGAAAGGTTGCCATTAAGAAGAAGTTTGGATACAATGTGTAAGATTAATTTCAGGTATTTAGATATACAGACCTGTCATATTTCAGCATTAAGTGAGGATAAGATTGTTGGGGGATTACTGTGAATTTGGCTATATCAATATACGTAGTATTACAGATTAATGGTGATATTGGGAATCTAGTAGGTGTTTGTTGTGAGAGGTTTGGTACCGTGTAGGTCTTGGATGGAGTTACAGTGTTGGCTTCATTGTGGTATGAGATTACTTTAGTAGCAATAGTGAGAGTAACAGGAATTACAAGGTGTAGGAATACTGTCATACTGAACAGGTTAGGTTGTTGCTCAGAAAGTTTGGTTTACAAGTATAAGCAGTGTTTGAAGGTATGTCAGAGTAGTTATGGAAGTGTATGTGTAAAAGGTTATTTTCTAGTGTTGCTTCTTGAATAGTGCAGACTAGGCTGTGTATATTGGTTGAATTAATGTATAATGTGAGTAATTACTGACTGAGTCTACTGTGGCTAGAGTAGTTTTAGGGGAATTCAATCAAGGTTAATTGGGAGGCAATGATTGGATAGTGGAGAATGGGGGAGTGGCTACTGTGTAATAAGTGTAGGTGTAGTGGGGGTGGGAGCAGGTAAAGCCAAATAAGTAACTAACCAGCGACTACAGAAACAATCAGGGATGAAACAGCACAGGTCAGTGCTAAGGATGACCATGTTTAATGTGAAAAATAAAACACTCCAGCTATGTTACACTGGACATTACTCTGCTTTAGCTAGTATTACCCCTGAAAAGTTTTACCTTCTGAAAAGTTGTTCTACAGGGGAAAGTGGTGAGAATTCAGTTTACATTAGAAAGAGGGGAAGACTATGAAGCAACAATACAGGGGCAGGGATGAGCGAAGCCGTCCCAGGAATGTGTGTACACCACTTTCAGATTATACCCACAAATAATATAATACAGTGTAGTAGCATGTTATCTGGAAAGAACATACATAGTTTAACTTCAAGCAGTTGGTTCCCGTTTCAAGTCTCTGAGCTGGGAATTAAACATCAGGGTGACACTCTTGAAATGCAGATGGGTGAACTGGATAGTTTAACCGCAAGTAGTTAGTTTCCGTTTCAAGTGTCCAAGCTGGGAACTGAACGGCAGGGTCATACTTTTGAAATGCAGAGGGGTAGACTGTTTAGTTTAACTGCAAGCAGTTGGATTCCATTTCAAGGGTCTAAGCTGGCAACTGAACATCAGATCACACTCTTGAAATGCAGACAGAATGGATAGTTTAACTGCAATCAGTTGGTTTCTTTTTCAAGGATCCAAGCTGGGAGTTGAATTGCAGGGTCACACTCTTGAAAGGCAGAGGAGTAGATTGAATGGAGGGCACACTCTGGGTTGGACGTCAATGGGCCCAGGAGGTATAACAAAGCAAGATTCAAAAATCAAAAAAATTAAAAAAAATACAGCACCAAATGTACAAGTACAGAGATTCCTGGATCTTGTAAACACAAACTCCCTGAACCAGATTGTCAGCAGACCAACCAAGGGTGCAACCATACTGGATCTGGCTGTCTCAAATATGGGAGAGTGCTGCACACTCCCTAGTGTAATGTATTCTCAGGTAAGGTCAGACCACAAAATGGTCTCCTTTGAAGCAAAAAAGAAAACCTGGACCCCCAGTTAACCCTGGAATATTCAGGAACTACTCTAAGCCTAACTTCCTGTTATTAAGCGATAGCCTGGCAAAATCTGAAGCCCCCATAAATCCTGAGAACTCTGTTGTCTATGTAGAACTGTTCGCAGAAACCCTATACAAGCATGTTAATAGCTGCATAGAGGCAGCTGTACCCACCAGGAAGAAGTACAGAACTAACTCAAAAAACAAGCCACCCTGGTGGAATCACAAAATCAACAGGCTGTATAACAGGAGGAAGAAAATCATGGCAAAAACTAGGAGGTGTAGCACCCAGCAGGATAAAAGCACTCTCATCAAACTAAGCAAACAACTCAGAGGACAAATAAAGTCTACCAAAGCCAAATTTGAAGGACATTTGGCCTCCCAGGCCAAGGACAACCACAAGGCTTTCTGTAACTATATCCACAACCTCAAAGGCAATACATAATTGTATGCAGAGCTCATTGTAAATGGAGCCACGTATACTGATCCAGAAGATATAACAAACCTCCTGGCCAATAAATTCAGCTCCAACTTTAGCCCTCTCTTCCCCTCGACCTTCCCTAAGGAAATTCCATCAAATATAACTCTCCCTGCTATCACTAGCGAACAGGTCCTTAATGCTCTCTCTAAGACCAAGAACACTGCATCAATGGTCCCAGGCAATATCCCAGTACACTTTCTAAATAGCATACATGACCTATTAGACCCTCTGAAATTGCTATTTAACTGTAATATCTAAACAGGTTCAGTACCTCATGAATGTAGAACAGCTACAGTTATCCCTCTGCACAAAGGTGGGCCATCTACAGACCCTGAAAACTACAGACCCATAAGTCTTATTAGTCTTACATACAAAGCCATGGAATGAATTATTGTGAAAATGAGTGATGATACAGAAAACCTCCAGACACTGGACCCTTCCCAGTCTAGTTTCATCAAGGGTAGATCACACCTACTCAATCTTGGTGGACTTCTTTGAGAAGGTGACCAAAGCAATGGATGAGGGCAGAATGGTTTGCACTGTCTACCTTGACCTGGCCAAGGCATTTGACACAATACCCCACTCAGGCAGTGTTGACAAACTCAAGAGGTTAAGTACAAATCTGTATATCACACGGTGGATATACAACTGTATCACCTCTACAAAGAGTCCATGCATATGTGGAGTCCCACAAGGATCAGTCCTTGTACCACTCCTTTTTGGAATTTACTTCTCTGAAGTCAAGACCAATGTCAGCGGTCGCTAGCTGTGTAACTTTGCAGATGATTTTATATTAGGAGCTGTCATTGAATCCCACACCACCACAAATGTTCTCCAGATAGGGCTGACACAGACAAACAACTGGTGTCAGAGTTATGGACTGAAACTAAATGCCAAGAAATGTGTAATAGTATCCTTCAGGAAGTCATCCACCCCTGGTAACTATCATATTGACGACACACTCCTTTGAGTTGACCCAGTAGTCAGGGACTTGAGGACACAAATAGATAGTAAACAAAGGTATAGCATCTAGGTCCAAGGAAGTCATTGTTCCACTGTGCTCCACATTCATCAGACCTATCATTGAGTACAATGCCCCCTTTGGTAAGTATCTAACCAGGCATATCTAACAAATGGAACATCCCCAGAGTTTCCTCACTAAAAAAATACAGGACATAAGTAAAATGTCCTATGCAGACTTCCTCACGGTCCTATCCATATATTCTGTTTCCTACAGGCATTGGAGGAGAGGTCTATGCCTGGCATAATGACCATTGTCAGACCCCATGTTGATGGGCCTCCTGCATATAAGCAAAACAAACAGCATCAGAATTACCCATTCTAAAGACTTAAACCTTGCCTATGATATAAATTGGACAGGCTGCAGAGACAAGTATGTATCCCAGAGATCATCCCGTCTATGGAACAGGCTCCCCATCCTTCAGAAGCAGAGTTCCTCCTTAACACAATTCAAATTTAACTTGGACATTTGGATGAGGAACAGGAAATTCTTCCCTGGCTTGGCACCCATGTCTCTAATGGACACAGCCAGCCTATAAATGGTTCCTCTCCCAGCCTCCTGCGTGTAAATGTTTCATCTCTCCATCCCCTGCGTACACTTATCAAGGGAACCAGAAGTTGTCAGAGATTTGGGATGCATATGCATGGTTAGGCTTAAAATGGCCCTTGTGATTGTTACCAAGTAAACACCTATGAACATATGAATAACACCAGGCTTCATACTTCAAAAACAACATAAGTGGGTAAACGTTCTTAAGGTGAAAAATAAAAAGATAACAACATAAGATACAGAGAAAGATGTTTATCCTGCACTGCAGGAAACTTAACAACACCAAAGTGCCATTGTACAATGAGATTAGTAAAGAAAGGTAAGCAATTTCTTTCTTAAATAATGTCATTGTATAATAGCAACAATCCATTCATGAGTATAGGTACCTATAGTTGCCTTTATTTAATCACTTGGGTTTCACCCTCATGATCAAATCACACCATCTGTGGATAAATCCTGTAATTTCCACACCCTGTCATGGATTATTAGTTAAATACTAAATATTTTAAGAAGGCCAAGTGCTTAACAACAATATGATTTGATAATATTGGTGATTTCTTGATCACATTTCTAAAGCATTTACTGGAGGACTGTTTTATTAGAAACTCTTTAAGCTTTAGTTTGACAACTCCCTCATCCTGGGCTCCTGCATCAGAGACTGATTGTTCTCAAAAGCATTATCCCATTTGAAATTAAATCAAAGTTTGTCCAAATTTTGCCCCACAGAAAGTAAAGTTAGCACCCTTTTTGTTCAGCTTCTTTATGTAGAGCATTTTGAACAATGGCAATGCACGGTATTCAGTTTGCCCCATCATCTCATGAAATTTAATTTTAATTCAATGTATTATCTTCTGCATAGAAGTGAACTGATTAATATGCTTTGATTACTTTCTTGAAAAGATGAGCAATTTATATAAGGCATTTTTATAAATGAGCAACATTACAAGACAAGCAGTCATGGGATATTTGTAAATGATGGCACTAAAAATAGTAAAAAGGTAATTTTTAATACCATACCAATGTTTGAAATCACCTGTGACAACAGTTATGAAAAATGGATTCACTAAATGAGTTTAAATGTGGATTGGAATATCTTGTTGGCAGAAGTAACCATAAAATCAGTTCTGCAGGATACAGGGTTTTTGACAACCTTAAATAGGCTAGATGTCTGCAAACCACTGCATTGCAACACTGAAATACTGAAATGTGGCATCTGATGACAAAAGGATTATAGATGCAGAACTAATTCTGTGTTTTAGTTCTTCACAGTTACAGCCTGGTAAAGCACATAAGGGAATGCTTCATTAAGTCACGTGAGATGTAATGGCAAAAACAAGTCACAGGGATGTGCACATGCTAAGCTCACACACACACACACACACACACACACACACACGCGCGCGCGCGCACGCGCGCGCGCGCACATGCACATGCATATGTGCACATGCACGTGTACACACACGCACACACACACACACACACACACACACACACACACACACACACACACATGCACAAATAAACATGCCACTCCTGCAACAGATGACAGTTTTACAAAACCAGTGGATATAATGTCCAAGCATTCCATTTACTAAAAAAACTAAAAAAGAACTTCATCTATGGGGTTATTATCAGGTTTTTAGATTTCTGTTCACTCTCTGATGTTACTGCTTGTCTTACCAAATAATATTTGACCACACTTAACATTTAATGCCCCCATGATACTAATATTGTGGGCTCTTACTGTGTGGAGAGGAACACCAGATAACAAATTGTGGACATGTGTTGACCTCATTTGCAGCCCTAGGAGACCCATGGCGTAGCTATCCCAGTTCATATTAAGGTATGTACAAGGACCATTCACTACCTACTGGGGACATGGGTGAGGAGGATTACCTCAGGAATCCGCCTCGAGAAAACTCCATCAGTTCGTTGATGTCATCCTGTGGTTCCTACATACCCCAGATATGAGATCAAATGCCATACCAAGAAAACATTTCTATGATGTAGATTATTTCCCCAAGGTACTAAGGGCCATAGACTAAACAAACTTCAAAATAAAGACCACACTTGGCAAACTGGGAAGGTGATATGACTGCAAAGAATATCACTCCATCATCTGCCTGGTTGTTTAATAATGCAAAGGTTATCATCTACAATGTATGTGTAGGCCGCTCAAGCAGTTATCATGACTCCCACATATGGCACACACACAACCTTTATCAACAGTTTGTGAGAGGTGACTTCCCACAGGGATAACTTGCTAGTAATGCTCAATATGCTGTACAACCCCGGCACACACACAACCTTTATCAACAGTTTGTGAGAGGAGACTTCCCACAGGGACAACTTGTTAGTAATGCTCAATATGCTGTACAGCCTGGCACACACACAACTTTATCAACAGTTTGTGAGAGGTGACTTTCCACAGGGTCAACTTATTAGTAATGCTTAATATGCTGTACAACCCCGACACACACACAATCAACAGTTTGTGAGAGGTGACTTCCCACAGAGGCAATTTGTTAGTAATGCTCGACATGCTGTACAGCCCTGGCTCATGACATCCATCAGCAATTCACACAATCAATCTGATCTGGGATACAACAGTATATAGATCATATGCCTGAGCTGCTGAAGGCATGGTTTTGCCTTATGGATAGATCGTGTGGAGTCCTGCAGAATAATCATGCCATAAGGGATATGTCTGGGCTGCTGAAGGCATGGTTTTCTATATGGATAGATCATATGGAGTCTTGCAGAATGATCATGCCATAAGTGCCAATATTGACCATTCATGCTCTATTACAAATATTATAATTAGGAAGTAGTTATAGCTGAGTGGTCTCTTGCAGGGTAACCTGAGATAGGCAAGGCAATGGATGAGGTGAAAATGCTGCATATTGTCTACCTTGACCTGGCTAAGGTGTTCAGTACAATAACCCACTTGGGTATAGTTGATAAACTCACCAAACATAAACCCCCATAAAACTCACTGGATTGCCAGCTGGCTTATAGACAGGAGACAGGAATGCAGGATTGGTGATACCACCTCCACTGCAAGACCAGTCACCAGAGGGGGGTACCTCAGGGCTCAGTGCTGGTACCACTCATACCTTGACATCTATTTCTTATAGGTAAACGCTAATGTCAAGGGCCTTTGACTGACCACGTTGATAGAGGACTGCATATTGGGAGCTATCACAGATTGCTTCCATGACACAAACCTCTTACAAGAGAGTCTAACACAGACAATTGACTGATGCCAAGGTCGTGGACTAAAACTGAATGCCAAGAAATGCATTATAGTAGCTTTTGGGAAGAACTGCCACCCAGGCATATTACTGTACCAATATGACATCCCTAAGAGTTAGCCCAGTAGTCAGGGAAGAGGGAACATGTGTAGACAGTAATCTGGCCTTTGGCCAAAATGTGGCCAATCTATTAAAAAAATCATTCTATGTTACCCAGCTTACAAGTAAGGTCATGGCATCCAGGTCCAAGAAAGTCATAGTGCTACTTTATTTGGCCTTATCAGAGCCATCATTGAGTATAAAGCCCTCTTCAGCATGGACCTGACCAGACATATGCAAGACTTGCAACAACCACAAAGATTCCTTATCAGAGCATCCAAAATATAAAGCCATTGTCCTATGTAGATCATGTTAAAGCACTTTCTCTATACTCTGTCTTCTACAGGTTACTAAGAGGGTATCTATGCCTGGCATACAAGGCATCCTCAGATCCAGCTCAGATAGACATACATAAACAGCATCAGAATCCCTAGATTTCAATTTTGCTTGTGACATAAATAAGACATGTTGGCAAGACAGATATGTGTCTCAGAGGATCTCCATGCTCTGGAACAGGCTCCCCATCCATGTGAAGCAGAGTCTATCCTTAATGCTATTTAAGTGATACCTTGATCAATGGATGGGAAATCAGAAGTCACCACAGGTCTTGCCCCCATATCTCTGATAAACAGGAGCAGAGTGTAGTGCCCAAAATAATATTCCCCCATAATGTCTAAAAATTCCTAACTAACACCCCCCCAGTAAATGTCCATGATACATAGGGACATAATTGAGTTGGATTGCATGACTAGGCTTATAAAGGCCCTGGTGGTCATTAGCCTAGCATATGACTGTGACCCTATAAACAAAGCATCAGAGGACAAAGGTTGGCACAGTATGCCATGGCACTAGCAAAAAGGCAGCACAAAGTTTTACAACATAATTATATAAGAGTTAAGCAGATATACTGCAATGAAAGTGATGCATACAAAAATACCAGACTGTGCCCATGTATAAGGTGGCATGCTGTACATCAAAAATAGGCAACCCACATTACAATGTACAAAGGGCAGGGCACAGGTATCCTAATTTGCATAAGTAGAGAAGGAAGTGCAGGGGTTTCACAGCAGAGGTGTTCTGAAAGAAAAAATGCTTTTATGGATAGTGTGAGAACTAGATGGGAAGGGTAATGTCAACAAGGGGGGGTAATAATAATAAGGGGAGGGTAATATCAACAAGGGGAGGGTAATATCAACAAGGGGAGGGTAATATCAACAAGGGGAGGGTAATGTCAACATGGTGTGGATAATGTCAACAAGGGAGGGTAATGTTAACAAGGGGAGGGTAATGTCACCATGGGGAGAAGTAATGTCAACAAGGGGAGGGTAATGTCAACATGGTGTGGGTAATGTCAACATGGTGTGGGTAATGTCAACAAGGGGAGGGTAATATTAACAAGGGGAGGGTAATGTCACCATGGGGAGAAGTAATGTCAACAAGGGGAGGGTAATGTCTACATGGTGTGGGTAATGTCAACAAGGGGAGGGTAATGTTAACAAGGGGAGAGTAATGTCACCATGGGGAGAAGTAATGTCAACAAGGGGAGGGCAATATCAATAAGGGGAGGGTAATGTCAACAAGGGGAGGGTAGTGTCACCATGGGGAGAAGTAATGTCACCATGGGGAGAAGTAATGTCAACAAGGGGAGGGTAATATCAATAAGGGGAGGGTAATGTCAACAAGGGGAGGGTAATGTCAACATTGGGAGGTAATGTCAACGAGGGTGGGTAATGTCAACATGGGGAGGTAATTTCAACAAGGGGAGGGTAATGCCAACAAGAGCCAAGACCAGTGAGTGTGTGTGTGTGATAAGCTGGAGGCTGTGGTGGTGACTGACTCTGCAAAGACTCGGCCTCAGCACTTTTTTCAACTCTATGACTTGACCTATTGGACAGGTCCAAGGCATGCAAAACACTGGGTTCAACTTCCCATGCACCCACCACATCCACAAGCGTTACCCCTGCAAGAATTGAACTGACTGTACTATGACCTGTGGGAAATGATGGTGCACTACCTGTTCATTGGATGATGGCCACAACCACGGGGATGTCTTCTCCTGGGTGTAGATACCTCCACAGATGATGTTGCTATGGAAATGGTAGCAGAGCAGGAACAAGACTTAACTCATCTACAGCCATGTTGGCCAAAATTTGTGGGTGTAAAAGATGATCATCCACAAAGGCAACCCCTTGTCCCTGCCAGATGATGTAGTGAAGACTCTGCAGATTCCAATGTGCGATTCAGTCTGTCCAATGAATTGAACATATAGGACATGCACTACCATAGGTCAGAATGCACAGCCTAATTTGCTCTCCTTATCTGTGCCTTGGCTGTGGTAGAACTAGCCTCTCCCTCCATAATGGCTCTGCACATATGGAGGGTTCTGACCAGTGATAAACTAACCTTAGGGCAAGGAGATAATCATGTCTGTAGCAAACACCCTTTAAACAAGCACTTCTTCCATTTCTTGGCATTCAGTTTTAGTCCATACTGTCAATATTTGTTTACACAGTTCTAAACATTATGTACTTTTTTTGAGTGTTGAAGTTTCCAAGAGATGCTCAAAAAGGATTGTACTCATTTGAGTACACTAAGTGGGCCTAGCTACACCCTTGGGTCCAGTAACACATAGATGAATGTACACCAATGACAGCAGGACCGCAAGGTCATGTGACTTGTTACTTAGTCTCATAGTGCTGAACAGAGTAACCTTGATCTGATTATGTGTTGATTTGTCTCACTAATTAGGTTGGGATCTCAATTAGTTGGACTCTGACTAAAACAGGCATTATGGGGGCAGCAAGTGCATTTGCTAGTAAAAGGAAGCCTTGGAATGAGAGGCACAATCCACTCCTGGCAAAGCAGTTTTGATTGACAAGCATCTCATCCCACTCTGTCACATATAATAATACCGGTTATTTAGCCAGCTGTTAAAAATCAATAATCTTTTTTGCACTTCATCTGAATTCTTGTTGAAGAAGGGATTCCACTGAATTCCAAGGTTATTACTCCACATCTGGTATGCATGGAGAGTTCTGAAATGTCTCTCTGTATATTCCTCAGGGGTTTGCATGCCAGGTGGTTTACCACAACAGATATCACTAACATATCATAATCATATTTGCTAGGTTTACAATACCTGAGGCCACAACTCACTGCCACTCTGCTTATATCCTGCCTTGTGAGATCAGATTCAGTGTGCTAGACTATGGAGTCACCAATCACCAGTGCATTTTGTGTCTGCTGAATGTAGTGATGCACTGAATTTGGGATATCCTGAATGACAGCTTGCTGCCACCCTGCTTTTATCCAGCCTCATCAGAGCCAGAATCTGGAGTCACCAATCACTAGTGCATTTTGTGTCTCCTGAATGTAGTGATGTAATGGATTTGGGATATCCTGAATGACAGCTTGCTGCCACCCTGCTTTTATCCAGCCTCATCAGAGCCAGAATCTGGAGTCACCAATCACTAGTGCATTTTGTGTCTCCTGAATGTAGTGATGTAATGGATTTGGAATATCCTGAATGACAGCTTGCTGTCACCGTGCTTTTATCCTGCCTTGTGAGAGCAGATTAAGTGTGCCTGAATACGGAGTCACTAGTCACTAGTGCATTTTTACTTGTGTCTGCTGATTGTAGCAATGCACTGGATTTGGGATAATCTGCCACCTGGTGACTCTCAGCTGTAGTTGTGGCAATATGTGCTGTAGTGCTTAGTTTACACTGGGTCCTTTTGTTAATGCACCTCAGAGACTTCAGAAAAGACTTTTTGGCAACCTCAGCATACAGTAATTTAGAGTGAGATCATGTGAAATGCTGTATTAGTGTGCATTACTCACAAGATAGGTTTCATTATGACAGGGTGCCTCCACGTTTGTTAAGTACATGCATCTCTCATCGGTTCACAGATTCACAGGTTCATAGGTATGTACTAGACTAGCCACCCTTGTAGGCCATTTTAAGCCTAGCTAATTTCCCTTTCAAAGGTGAGAATCAAACTGTGTACCTTGTATCTATGAAACTGACACCTTAACCATTATACCAACCCACAATCTCTAAATCATTTGAAATTCCCTAACCAGGAATCAGACCTTGGCCATGACAGTGAGATAGCCAATTCCTAACCACTAGACCACCAAGGATCACAGATAGATAATGTTATAATTCCTGAGTCCGTCAGCTACAATGAGGTTGGCAAATGAGCTAATTAGAGTTTGGTGACTCTTCATTTTGAACCAAGGTACAAGAGAAAAGTGACTGTAAAGCAATGCCTGATTTATAGTATGTAATGTAACAAAATACATTAATAGAGTAAATCTTACTTAGCACAAAATCTTATGTTTTAGTTAACGTTTCTTACAATAATTAAATAGTTAAGATGGCTTTTTTGAAGATCAGCATTAATTCTTTAAGAGCAGTTTTAATTTGCTTCCACTGTGTAATATCAGAATTACAGTCTCTTGAAAATAAATTTTGTGATCACGGTTGTTCAAAGCAGATAAACAATTTTAATCAAATGGCACAAATGGAAAACCCTGATTTTTAACAGGGTGGACAAGCCTCATTGTACCTCCAAAATTAGGGCAAGCTCCTATCATCTCCAAACTTGATAGTACAACACTGGGGAAGGAAG
Organism: Protopterus annectens; assembly: GCF_019279795.1. Classification (NCBI taxonomy): domain Eukaryota; kingdom Metazoa; phylum Chordata; order Ceratodontiformes; family Protopteridae; genus Protopterus; species Protopterus annectens. Next base: position 1,354,990,973 of record NC_056746.1, on the reverse strand, counting down.
AAATCCACAGAATAGTGCATGTCTCTCTCCAGCAGGCACTGCTTTAAGGAAGTGACTTATCACATATACATCTTGCAGGAAATACAAGATGGTCTTTTAAGTTTTCATCATTTCTGTGTCATATAAGATATGTGTCATGGATTTTTTTTTTATCTTTTTAACTTTCATATGCTGAAACTTGTGTTTTTACTTGTAGAATTCCACTGGAAAGTGATATCCATGCTGAACTCTAGTCACTTAAACAAGGGTTTTCAGTACCAATAAGCACATCAGAAATGTTTCTATTTTACTGAATATTTGCTGAGAATTTGCGTTAGATCTATAGTGGTTGAGCTTTTGAGATCAGAAAAGATTGCCACTTTTCATTGGAAAGCTAGACAGTTCCCCACATGTCCTGCAATGAAGACACCTGCATTTCTTTTCTTTCCTGCTATGTTTTTATATTTGTCTTTTTACCTCACAGATTAGCCAAATACAGTCAGCAAGAATGTTCTGGATAAAAGGAGCTGATCCTCATTCTTTCAAAAAAGAAAAGGTGCTGAAAGAATCACAACAGCTAAAAGTATCTGTCAATACAACATGGCGAATTCATTCAGGAATCAGACCATTAATGGGTTAAATGGTAACATTCTTAAATGCCATTTCAAATAAAACCAAAAAAGCATCCAACAAACTGGACTGTAGAAAACAAGGACAATTTAATTGAGTGCTTTTGTGCTCCATTAAGAATAGACTTCATCAGAATACTATTTTGCAGTAAAGCCTCTTATTTAAAATATACTTCATGCCGTACCATATCATTCACATTTTATAAAACATTTAAAATTTAGTATTTAGAAAAAAAACATGTATATGCATAATTTATGCAAATATATGATACATTAATAAGTATCTACTTTTCACCCTTTTCTCCGTCTTGGATAGTAAAGAACATTTGATATTAATGGTTTTGTTCAATTTTGGAAACTTGTTAGCTCACAACTATAGCTATTTGGTTTCTTTAATTTCCAACTATTTGTGGAGGCTGCTGCCTCTGCCATTTTGTGAGACAAGGGGATAATAAGCATTTTATACAAGTTTCTTGTGTTAGAAGGAAGTTTAACAATAATGTAAGTGTGATGTTCCACCTACTGCGTGTCCTCTAACACATAAAATACATTCTGAAGCAGGGATGCATATTTTGTATAGAAATGGCCTCCACTTCACCATCTACAAGGGAAGAGCAAGCTATCATCCACGATTACAAGATACAACCACACCTCTGAAACATGTAGTCTTTGCAATACATTTCTTCAATTGATTTGGTGTGAACACAGTTCACTGCCAACACATTGACAAAGACTTTGACTGGTCTGGCATCCTGGTTCAACCCACTAAATTAGGAGGGATGCAGACTAAGGATTTTGAGTCTTTATCCCATAAGATCATAAAGTAAAACCTTAAGTTTCAGGTATCTGTAATACAGAATAAAAGCACTGATTATTGTGCAATGCTTCCCTCTAGTGGTTAGTAATGATTTTACAATTATAGTCATAATGAAAACAGCATTGTCTAATCTCTCAGACTGGAAGTTGCCATTTTTATTTACCTTAGATATCATACATTTTACTTTTGAATGTTAGAATGTATATCTATAGTCCTTGTAAAGATAGCAGGTCTGTTACGTTAAGTAGGAAGAAGAGATTTGGTGACATATACAGTACAAGTAAATGTAGATAGACAGCACACAGTAAACATTGGCACAGGAGATTAGAGGTATTCAGTAGATTTTATAAATGTTAATATAAATGAGACTTTTTAAACTGCTTCTGATCTAAAAAGATCAGCAGTTCAACTTTCAAATCTTTGTAATCTGCACAGATCCGTTTCCATCATAGATTCAATTTACAGTATTACCCTGCCAGCTTAAAAGGTTGAAAAGCATTTCTGGGCACTAGGCTGAAGAAATCTGATACTATAAACAAACATGCAGACAGTACAGTCAAACCGGTCTATTTTTATACAACTAAAAATTCAATCCAATTTAACATTCATTCATTCATTGCTAATACCCTCTGGGGCTTTGCTTAGACTGCAAGAAATGCTGCGGTTTAAGAAGGCCAAGTGTTGTGTATTTTACACCTGACAGAAAGCTCGATAAACTGTCAGAACAGAATACTGCTGATACAACTATCAAATGTCAGGATTTCTGCTATTTAGTTTTGTTGATCAACAGAACTGTTTAGTGTGATTGCACTGTTTGCAGAAATAAACACTGAGCAAAAATTGCAACAGTACAGTAATAGTTTTGCATAACATTTAGGAATGGTAACCTAAGTCATGCTAAACTGTTATCAACGCTACAAGACCAGATAACTGCTGAGTTTCTCTGTAAATAAAGAATTGTTAGGTTTCTCTTGCATATCTCACAGAGGATGACGTAATATTGACATCACAGCCATTCTTCTGTCACTGACACTACAGACTTACTATAACAAAGCAGACTTAGTCCTGATGTTGCTGATGCTGATATGAACCTATATGCTGTGTCAGTGTAACAGTAACAGAAGACAAAGAAACAGAATATTCAAAGTAAGTGCACTTCATTATTTGATCAGTCAAAAGCTCAGTTTTGTTTCATCGGTGCCATAGAGTAAATGGCATGCACCTGGCAAGTGTTTCTTCTTCTCTGTTGCCCTGCATTCTGTCTGCTGATTTTGAAGGGTCACTGAATGAGCATCCAGGTGATGTTCATAGTAATGCCTTGTGGTTGTCTTTGGAATCTTTGGCAATTTTATTTTCATAACTAGCTTTGGAGGATTTTATGAGGGATCTCAGCTTCTTATTAAGGCTCGTAAGGGAGTTTTTTGCATCCTGGGATTTTCCTCTGGGACAGTTTCTTCCTTCTGTTGTATAGTTTATTTATGGCAGGCACCAGATTGGCTTCCTTGTTTCCCAGTTTGCAGTCATCTGTGAACTTTGTTAGCCAGAGTCCCTCAGTGTTGGCCTGTACTTCAGAGAAGTAGATGCTAAACAAGGGCGGTCCCAGGACTGAACCCTGAGGTATTCCACTTGTCACCTGTCTGGAGCTGGATTTGGAGTCGGCTACTTTTACAGTCTGGGTTCTCTCAGTAAGCCAGTTGGCAAACCATTGAGTGACATAGGGATTTATGCCCAGCTTAGTAAGTTTATCTATGATTCCAGAGTGGGGGATGGTGTTGAAGGCCTTGGCAAGGTCCAGATAGGCTGTGTGGACTGCCTTACCCTCGTCCATGGCTTGAATCCCCAAATGATGTGGATATTCTACTAAAGGGCCTTACAGAAACAGATGCTTGGTGCCAGAGCCATGGGCTCAAGCTCAATGCCAAGAAGTGTATAGTTATCCCCTTTGGGAAAAACCACATACACATGAATTACCACATAGGTGGTAGTACACTAAACACCGCAAGTGTTATAAGAGACCTAGGGACACAGGTGGATAGTGGTCTCACCTTTGATAACCACATCACCACAACAGTCCAGAAAATTCTTCTATGTGGCACACCTCATCACTAAGGGCTTTTCATCCAGGAAAAAGGAGGTCATTGTCCCACTGCACTCATCCCTCATTAGACCCATTATAGAGTACAACGCCCCATTTGGTATGTACCTCACAAGACATCTGCAACAAGTGGAAAGGCCACAGAAACACCTCACTAAAAGAATCACAGGCCTAAAGCAGATGCCCTATGCTCACCAACTAAAAAAACTCCAGCTATACTCTGTTGCATATCGGCTACTCAGAGGTGATCTCTGCTTTACATACAAGGCCATGTCAAACCCAGAGCTGTTGGACATGCTACGCTTAAAGAAATCCCAATCCATCAGAGCCACATGCTCCAGGGACCTAAAGCTTGTCATCACAATGAACAAAACATGCAGGAAGGATAGGTTCCTGACCCGGAGGCACCCCATACTCTGGAATGGGCTGCCCATAGATGTTATGCAGAGCGCCTCTTTGGCCCTCTTCAAAAGGAACCTTGATGACTTGAAGGGAGATAGGAAATTTACCCCGGAGATCACAGCAGTCGCCTTGCTAGACAGGGGTCCAGGGAAGTAAATACTGTGGGAAGAAATAGCCAGGGAATTGTTATGGCTAGGCTTGTATAGGCCCTAGGGCTGATAGCATAGTACCAACTTATAAACCTGTGAACCTATGAATTCCATAAACCATCTTAAATCACACCATTACTATACATGCATACATACATACATCCAACCACTCACTCATGCATGCACACATACAAACACACACACACACTCACACACATACACACACACACACACAGACACACTCTCACACACACACACACACACACACACACACACACACACACACACACACACACACACACACACACACACACACACACACACACACACACACACACACACACACACACACACACACACACACACACACACACACACACACACACACACACACACACACACACACATACACACACTCACATATGCATGGATGCACCCACCCAATCACACATGCACATACATACATCCAACCACTCACTCATGCATACAAACATACAAACACATACACACTCATTCACCATTAATATACATGCATATATACATACATCCAACCAGTGAGTCATGCATGCACACATACAAACACACACACACACACACACACACACACACACACATACAAATGCACATACACACACACCCACATTTATTTATTTATTTACTTCATGTTTGTTTTCTGAGATAGTCCAACTGTGCAGTTTCCCTTTTTCACAACACCAGACAATGCTGAGTTTCACAGTAAATCATAAAACAAGTGTTTTTTCACTCCTGCACCTCTCAAGGGATGGGATCATTTTTCCATGACTAAACTTTTTATGAAAATCATTTCATATGTCAACAGAACTAGACCATACAATTTATACATGTAGTACCAGACTAGGAACACGAAATTGTCATGTAATCTGCTCACGTGTGTGCTGTACCACATAGCATGTATACTAGACGAATCCCATATCAGCTGCACATAAGACTTCCATGTCACATAATAAATACAGTGCAACATGGCCTGAAGATGGAAGTTGTATGCTAGAGTATTGATATATACACTGATTAATTAATTGATCAATTCATTTATTCATTACCTGGTTATACACTTAATCCATTTCAGTATAAAGGAGAACGGCAGCTTGCCCTATCCTAACACTTAGTGGGTGCAAAGTAGAAAAACTAACTTTGGATACAGTGCTGTTTCAAAGCAGGATAAACTGTCTTTCAGCTTTTCCCAGTTAGGAGTAGCCACAGCGGTCCGCTAATTATTGACAGTGAATTTTTAAGGTGTGCGGTTGCTAGCCCAGTGCCCAACCTTCAAAGAAGGTACACCACGCATCCACCTATATGCATGTCTTTTAAATTCACTTGACTGCAGGGAGGACATGAAGACTCTGGACAGAAGGCGCTCCAGCTGAGAATCAAACCCGAGAACCTCTTGTTGTGAGGCGACAACACTAACAGCTGCACCACCGCGGCCCCGTTTCAATACAGGATATACACAGGAAACATAACCACATAATTTACCTGTATAGGTAGCATGATATCATTGGTTCATGGAAGCAGATTTCCATGTAACCTGCACATACAGTCTGCTACATAATTTGTAGCTGTAGAAGCATTACATCACAAACTATTTAACAAGACTTACAGATCCACATGAAATATACATATAATACTTTGAGATACAGTGCATAGGAACACAGTTCTATGTAAACTGCAGATGGAGTAATGTACCACATACTCTGCAGATGGAGTAATGTGCCATATACTTTGCAGATGGAGCAATGTGCCACATACTCTGCAGATGGAGTAATGTGCCATGTACTCTGCAGATGGAGTAATGTCCACATACTCTGCACATGGAGTAATGTCCACATACTCTGCACATGGGGTAATGTGCCACATAATCCACCCAACAACTAAAATCTAACTACTTACCCTCCTTTGTTAATTTCCCCTCTTTCCTCTCATCTACCACCCACCCTGTAGCCTCCTACCAATCTTATTCTTCTTATCCGCACCCCTAAATACTTCAATTTATAGCTTAGCACTCATCTTCAGCTGTCCACCCTTTCTCTTCTTGGAACTACTTAATGCAACACCTCACATAATCTCCTAGTAACTTACCCCTCCTTTTTAGTTCGACTTTTATCCTTTAAACTCTTCATGTGTATTTTAGTACCTCTCCAAAGCCACATAATGTTCTGTGTTTTTAATCTAATGACTATTATATACTTTATAAAAATTATCTGATTGTAAAATTATTATGTACATTCTCTGCTACCTAATATGCCTTTAAAACAATATAATGATGTCCTAAAACTGATGATAAATTTTACTGCTATTGTTCTTAAGTCATTGTTGGACCTTTTCTCCCTGGACGTCTGCTGAAAATAGGTTCCTGATCCAGTCTGACTTTCCCCGATCACAAAATGTCAATAAATTATAAATAAAAAATAAATAGAGGGAAACATGTACCACATAATCTGCAGATGGAAAAATACCACAGATGGAATAATGGGCCACACAATCTGCACAGTGAATAATTTGTCACAGAAATCTAAATGTTGGTAGAGTGTGCCATAAAACTTACTCATACAGAGAAAAGTGCAAAAAAATGCTACAGTATCAAGATGTAGGATAATTGATCCATATGATCTGCATGTGAACTAATGTACTACATTACTTCCAAAAGAGGTACAATACTGCACATAATCTACAAGTGGAATAAAATGTTATATTATCTACACATGGGAAGGGAACAATGGTCTATATGATCAGCGTGTTGAGAAATGTACCATATTTTCCACACATGGGATCATATGATACACATTCAAAGTAATGTACACATTATTTCACACATGGGATAATGCCCTTCATGGTCTGTGTGTATAATATTATTTCCACATGGGAGTAATGGGCCACATTATGGTCCATATGATCTACATGTTGAGTAAAGTACTGCATTAGCTGCACATATTTATAGTGTGTCACATGCTTTACATGTAGAGGGCATTTTCCCCATGGAAGGAATTGACCACATTGGCTACATGTGGAATGATGTCTTCTACTATCTATGCATGGAAGTAATGCTTCATATGGTCTACATGTCAAGAAATGGACTGCATTATCTGTACATATGGATAGGGTGTCACATGGACCACACATAATTATTTCAACACAGAAGAAATGTGCCATGTTATCTATATGTAAAGTGTCATACAACCTATACAAGGGAGTGATGGTCAAAATGATCTACATGCTAATTAGTGGTCTGCAATGTTTGCACATGAGAACAGTGTTTAAGTCAGTTTACCTTTAGAAGATTATCTCCTTACAGGAACAATGTGTCGCATTAATTTATTTATATATCTAACTTGATAACCAGTTCAGTAGGCTGGGCTACAGACCCTTTCCAGCCATGAGTGGAGCAATATATATCATATTATCCTCACATTTGATCAATGGTCTCTAAGATCCCCCATGTGCAATAATGTACTATATTTCATACACAAGGGAACAATTATCTGCGTGACCTTGTACTAAGTAAAGTATATATTTCTCCACAAAGTAATAATTTTCCACATGTTTTATATGAAGAATAGTGTTGCCACATGGGAGTAATGTCCCACTTAACCTACACACCAGAATGCTGTGCTACATATAGAATATTATCTCCACATGATAGTAATGTACCATATTAACTGCACATTGCAATAGTGTGGCACGTAGTCTTCATGGAAAATATTATCTACACATGGCAGTGTGTTTGCCATATAATCTACAAATGGAGTACTGTGCCATACTGTCTTCTCATCGGAACAATGGTCTGTATGTTCTACATGTTGAGTGATGTACCACATTATTTACATATGTGATCAATTGTCTGTAGGATCTATATGTAGAGTAATGTGGTACATTATGTGCACCTGAGAATAATGCTCCACGTGGACTATATTAGAATATTATCCTCACGGTGCAGGAGTTTGCTACATAATATGCATGTGGCATAATCTATACATGGCAGTAATGGTCCAAGTGATCTATGTATATAGTAACACACAACATTACCTAAATACAGGATCAATGGCTCATATGAGTTACGTATAATGCAATGTACTACATTATCTACAAGTGACAAAAGGGTGCCTCTTGATCAACATGTAAAAGACTATTTTCACATGGAAGGAATTTGCTACATTGTCTGCTTGCACATTATACTATCTAGACAGTGAAACAGTGGGCACAGTGGATTATAAGGTGAAGGAACAGATGAGAAGGCAAGAAATGTGGAAAAAGCATAAGTATAGTTGCAAGCATAGAAAACTTCTGGAAGAACCTCATGTTGATCAGGAACTAACACAGGAATGGTTAAGGAGAGGCAAATTCAAACCAAGAGATGAAAGGTTAATTAATATTGGTGGCCCAAGATAGTGGGTTACGTACATGTTGGTTTATAAAGTCCATTGAACATGTGAGAGAAACAGACAAATGTAGGTTTTATAAACCAAATTGGAAACAGTTGCACAACTCGTTGCTGGTTGTGATATACTAATGGCGGAAGGAGTGTATACTGAAAGGCATAATAATGTGGCGAGACTGTTGCACTAAGGATTGTGCAAACAGTATGATATTGAAGTGGCCAAAAAACACTGGAAACATCAGCCACAAAGTATCATAGAAAATGAAGAAGTTACATCACGTGGGATCATCCATTACCAACAATTCAAACGATTGATGCTAGAAAACCGGATATAGTGGTCCAGGAAAAGAAGACAAGAGCAGCATCAATCATTGAAATCACAACACCCAGTAACTACAGTGTCCTGCATACAGAGAGACACAGTCATAAAATATCAGGATTTGCAGGCAGCAATTGCAGTAAAGCAATGTGGAAGAAAAATACCCAGACAGTTCCAATGGTAGTATGAAACTTGGGTCTTATAAAACAGAATTTACAGTCGTATTTTAGATATATTACCAATACATGTAACCCCATACAAATTGCAGGAGGAGTCATTACTAGGCACATTGCGGGTGCTGCGAAGAGCACTACTGGCTGACATCAAAGACTGAAACAATACTAATTTCATGAACTTTAATCGTACTTCCACTTAGGAATGGGGTCCATTCCTGTCATGGTATCAGAAACCCAAAAGACTTGGAGAAATTAAAAAAGCATGAAACAGTGGCCAGTATGATCCACAGTTCAAACTATGTGCCGTATTATCCACACATGGCAACAGTGGTCCATATGATCTAAATGCATACTAACATGTTACATTTTCTGCACATAGGAATCATGCCGTATTATCCACACATGGCAACAGTGGTCCATATGATCTAAATGCATACTAACATGTTACATTTTCTGCACATAGGAATCATGCCATATTATCCACACATGGCAGCAGTGGTCCATATGATCTAAATGCATACTAACATGTTACATTTTCTGCACATAGGAATCATGTTGTATTATCCACACATGGCAGCAGTGGTCCATATGATCTAAATGCATACTAACATGTTACATTTTCTGCACATAGGAATCATGCCGTATTATCCACACATGGCAGCAGTGGTTCATATGATCTAAATGCATACTAACATGTTACATTTTCTGCACATAGGAATCATGCCGTATTATCCACACATGGCAGCAGTGGTTCATATGATCTAAATGCATACTAACATGTTACATTTTCTGCACATAGGAATCATGCCATATTATCCACACATGGCAGCAGTGGTTCATATGATCTAAATGCATACTAACATGTTACATTTTCTGCACATAGGAATCATGCCATATTATCCACACATGGCAGCAGTGGTCCATATGATCTAAATGCATACTAACATGTTACATTTTCTGCACATAGGAATCATGCCATATTATCCACACATGGCAGCAGTGGTCCATATGATCTAAATGCATACTAGCATGTTACATTTTCTGCACATAGGAATCATGCCGTATTATCCACACATGGCAGCAGTGGTCCATATGATCTAAATGCATACTAACATGTTACCTTTTCTGCACATAGGAATCATGTTCAGCATTGTCAACACAACATGGTCAACATGTAGAATGTTATCTCATTATGGGAGTCATATGCCACGGTGTCTACATAGGAAGTAACGTGTCATATTATGCTCACACTGGGTCAATGGTCCATGTGATCTAACTACAAAAAATGTGGTTGTGCCTTCCAAGAGCCACTTCAAATTTGTATCCAATGGAAATGTAGTGCAAATAAAATAAATAAATTGCAAGAGTTAAGGCCTTTCATTTTAAGAACTTCATGAGAGCTACATACACTGACTCCATTTTTGGTTAAATAAACAGTGTAATCACATCACAACTGAAAACCTCAACAAGCCATTCCTAAAGACACAGTCATCTCAAAAAGTGCTAAAATATCAGAACTTACTAGTTAAAATTCAAAACATATAAAAATGCTTTTTGTGACATTAAAATAAAACTATAGTGAAAAAAACAATTCATAAATAAGTAACAATTCATAAGTAGCCAGTTGTAGACAATAATTTACAAATGTAATGCCTTTAGTTGTAAGACACTCTTAACAGAAATATATCCAGTTGACTCTAGGGTCTAAGAGGCATTTAATAACAACTACTAATGCAATTCACAGTATTCCAACCTTTCCTTGCAATTGCCACCTGTCTCAGAAATCTGCACCTTTTCCAGAAAAAAAAGATATTTCTTTAAGTTAGTAGACACATCTGAATGTTTACTTAAGGCATTTTTTCATCTCCTTTTTTAATTGCTTAAGCATGTTCATAAATCCTAGTCCGTAATGCACACTCAGTCTTCCCCAAGTAAAATGCAGGGCATGTAAGGCACGATGCAATATAAACCATGACTCCTGTTTTAAAGTTGTATCTACCCTTGCAAAATAAAGATTTCTAATAAGGGGGGATGGTGATATTCATACTGTCATGAATTTATCTAGGAACAACCAGTAATCTAATGCATGATTCTCACATTTAAACACAATGCAGGTGAGGAGAAGGGGTGTCTTTAAATACAGTACAAATGTTAATGAGTTATTGTAAAAATGGACCAGTGAAGTGACAGTAAACCATGACAAAAATAAGGGCATGTACAAGTGAGGGGCCCAGTTGCAATGTAGGTTCATTTGTGATCTATGTGCTGAGTGATGTAGCATATCATCTAAACATTGGAGCCATGGTTCTTATTATTTACTTGCAGAATGATATACTGCATTGCCTTGACATCCAAGTACTGTGCCCCATGGTATACATAGAATATTCTGCCTTTAGGAAAGTCATGTGCCACATTATCTACTTCTGGAGAAATGTGCCATATTATCTACACACTGGAGCAATGAGCCATATGATCTATTTGCAGAGAAATGTACTATATTACTTGCACATGGAAATAGTGCCACTTATGGTCTTTATGTAGAATATGATGATGAAGTCTGCGTTAATAAAGAAGAAAGCTCTCAGTATTACTATGGCCTCGTGTTCTCCAGTGGTTCTAGTTTTATTTTATTTTAGAATATTATCTCTACATGTCAGCAGCAGTAAGATACATAATTTAATTCTGGACTAATGTGATATATTGCCTAGCCATGGGAACAATTATCCATATTGTCTATATGCACTGTAATGTAATATATCATGCGCACACAGGAATAATTTTCCACAAAGACTATGTGAAGAATATTATTTCTACATGCCAAGACTTTTGACAGAATCTCCCACTCAGGCATCATTGAGAAACTCATCTGGGAATTAACCCATATGTCACTAGATGGGTAGCCAACTGGGTCACCAACAGAGTGCATACAGTCAATTTCAGAATTTGACTTCCACCAGCAGATCAGTTACCAATGATGTACCACAAGTGTCTGTGCTGGACTCCCTTCTGTTTGGAATCTATTTCTCAGAAGTCCAGGTCAAAATAGATGGCCTGTGGCTTACCAAGTTTGCTGATGACTGCAATCTGTGTGCAATCATTGAGTCCCCCAATGATGTTGACATACTACAAAAAAGGCTTACATAGCCAATGATTGGTGCCAAAGCCACAAACTTAAATTAAATGCAAATAAAATGCATTGTCATCCCTATCGGCAAAGGGGAAATCCCAGTAAATTGCAATATTAGCATTACCCCCCCCCCCCCTTAGCTCAAACCCTGTGGTGAGAGATTTGGGAACACAGATTGATAGCAACCTTAACTTTGAACACCATGTGCCCACAATGGTAAGGAAGGCCTTCTGTGATGCATGTCTCATAAGTAAGGACATCACATCCAGAGCTAAGGATGTTATAACTCCTCTGTAATCATCCCTCATCAAGCAATTAATAGAGTACAATGCTCCCTTCTATATGTACCTCACCAGACACCTGCAGCAGCTGGAGAGACCTCAGAGGTTTCTCACCTAGAAAATTCAGGGCGTTCAACACATGACCTACAATGACAGAGTGAAAGCCCTGTCACTGTACTCTGTATCTTATAGGCTGCTAAGAGGCGACTTGTGTCTGTCTAACATTGCAGTCTCTGATCCTGCCCTAATTGAAATGTTGCACATCTGTAAGTCAAATGGGGAAAGATTCACTCACTCTAGGGATCTTAACTTAGCCTATGACATAACATGACATACTGGAGAGACGGATATGTCTCTCGGTGATTAGCACTTCTCTGGAACAAACTCCCAACTCATGTAAAACAGAACTCCTCAATGGCCTTAATTAAGTGTAATGTAAAACAACTGGGTAGGAGATCATAAATTTACCCTGGGGGTGTCACCTATGTCACCCTTGGACAAGGGCAGTTGGTGCTCATCATGGACTCATGCTGCAAATATAGACCAGACAACTTGCTCAATGAGGGAACAAGGGTGTAAAATGGGTAGGATTATAAAGGCCCTAGGGCCAATAGCCTAGTAACCTCCTTTGGACCTATGAACCTATGAAATAATGTGTCACATAATCTACATTGGAAGTTATGTGCCCTACTATATATAAATATATATATATATATATATATATGTATATATATATATATATATATATATATATATATATATATATATATATATAAATGGGAATAGTGGTTGATATGATCTATATGCAGTGTAATAAACTACATCATGTGCACACAGGAATAGTGTTCCACATAGGCTACATAAAGAATATTATCTCCACCTGTCAGTAATATATCACATAATCTACATGTAAAGTTATGAGCCCCACTATCTATACATGAGAACAGTGGTTAATAAGATCTGTACACAGTTTAATGTGATACATTACCTGCACATGAGAATAGAGTGACACATGGTCTACAGATAGAGTATTACACTCACATTGTTGCAATGTTGCCAAAAATCTACATGTGGAGTAATTTGTGCTATTATGTACACATGAGAGCAACGATCCATGTGACCTACATGCAGAGCAATGTACTGCATTACCTGTAAATTGGAACAGTGCTGTATATGGTCTACATGTAGAGCATTGTCTCAACATGTGGGCAATGTGCCACATAACTTAGATATGGAGAAACTTATGTAGAGTAATATATCACAGTATTTCATGTGACAGCATTGCAGCACTTGATCTACATATAGAGTAAACTATAGAGTATCTGCATATATGAGTTGTATTCTGTATTGACTGCACATAGTCTGTATATGAGAATAGTATTCCACATGATGTACATGTAATGTACTATATTAATTGCACAAGGTAGTGGCGTTCTCTGTAAACATTTGGAGCACTATATCACATTGTCTGTACTTGATAGTAATGTTACTTGTGGTCTACATGTATCACATCACCTGCTTAGCCTTGGGTTCTACCACTTGGGCTGAAAGTGGAGTGATATTTTTCATTACCTGTACATGTGATTAATAGTCCACATTGACTAAATACAGAATAGTGTATCACATTAAATTAGTATAGAAGTAGTATTTCATATGATCTGTATGCAGTGTAATTTACTATATCATCTGTACTTCTGAACAGTATACCACATGTTTTGTATGTAAGGTAATCTGATATGTTGTCTATACATATGCATTATATTCCACATGGTCTACATATAATGTATCACATTTTCTAGACATGCGAGCAGTGTTTCTTATGGTCTGCATGTAGTGTGCTGCTATGTGCATTATTATACATGTTATATTATATTCCACATGGTCTACATATAATGTATCACATTTTCCAGACATGCGAGCAGTGTTTTTTATGGTCTGCATGTAGTGTGCTGCTATGTGTATTATTATACATGTTAAATTATATTCCACATGGTCTACATATAATGTATCACATTTTCTAGACATGCAAGCAGTGTTTCTTATGGTCTGTATGTAGTGTGCTGCTATGTGTATTATTATACATGTTATATTATATTCCACATGGTCTACATATAATGTATCACATTTTCCAGACATGCAAGCCATGTTTTTTATGGTCTGCATGTAGTGTGCTGCTATGTGTATTATTATACATGTTATATTATATTCCACATGGTCTAAATATAATGTATCTCATTTTCTAGACATGCGAGCAGTGTTTCGTATGGTCTGCATGTAGTGTGCTGCTATGTCTATTATTATTATACATGTTATATTATATTCCACATAGTCTACATATAATGTATCACATTTTCCAGACATGCGAGCAGTGTTTCTTATGGTCTGCATGTAGTGTGCTGCTATGTGTATTATTATACATGTTATATTATATTCCACATGGTCTACATATAATGTATCACATTTTCTAGACATGCGAGCAGTGTTTATTATGGTCTGCATGTAGTGTGCTGCTATGTGTATTATTGTTCATGTTATATTATATTCCACATGGTCTACATATAATGTATCGCATTTTCTAGACATGCGAGCAGTGTTTCTTATGGTCTGCATGTAGTGTGCTGCTATGTGTATTATTATACATGTTATATTATATTCCACATAGTCTACATATAATGTATCACATTTTCCAGACGTGCGAGCAGTGTTTCTTATGGTCTGCATGTAGTGTGCTGCTACGTGTATTATTATACATGTTATATTATATTCCACATAGTCTACATATAATGTATCACATTTTCCAGACGTGCGAGCAGTGTTTCTTATGGTCTGCATGTAGTGTGCTGCTACGTGTATTATTATACATGTTATATTATATTCCACATGGTCTACATATAATGTATCACATTTTCTAGACATGCGAGCAGTGTTTCTTATGGTCTGCATGTAGTGTGCTGCTATGTGTATTATTATACATGTTAACATTATGCCTCATGCTTTAAACATAGGATAATGTGGGAGTGGTAAGCACTAGCCTATCTACCACACGTGGAGTGGTTTCTGGCCCAGAAATTGTAGTTTATTGGACGTTTGGGCAGTTTTTCCATCCCTTTCAACTTTCTGGTTTAAAAGCCCAGGTTTGCATGGGTTTGCGCTTGTTTAAGCTCCACGCAGCAGTGCTGAAACTATTGCTGGTGCCAGAAAGTCTGATCTTCAGTTTTTCCCTTAGATCTTGCTAGTTCTTTCTCTCTTGCACTACAAATAGCCTAATCACTTTGCACTTCAACAGGTTTTTGTAGCAATTATTGTAGCACACCTAAGTCCCATCAACACTAGTCATTCTTCACGGACATAGCTTCACTACTTAGCAGTTATGACCACCCCTGCTTAAATAATTAAAGGGCAGTTCCCTGTGCTTCCTCCTATTAACCTGGTACACGTGAGCATGCTGAAACAGTGCAGCAACTGCCTCATGTACACAGACAACCCTCTCCTCTTACCTCCCAACACTCGGACCTGTGAGAGATGCACTTATATCACCAAATTGGAAGCTATGCATTCTCCAGCCAAGACTGGACTAGCTGGTCAAGAGGAGAATATCAACACCTGCACCACACCACATGGAATGGAACACATAGCCCTCCAGAACATCCACTATTACAGCTCTCATAAAAACACAAACTGCACACCCATCTCGTGGAGGCTGTCAATAGAAATTTACCCAGACAGCAGAGACCTCCAAGACAGAAACACATTCAACCACTACAACACAGCACAGACCACAGGACACATAGCTAACCTCCATCATGTGCCCCTCAACCTAAGCCCCTAAGGCTAAACACCTTGCCCAATACACTAATCATAGGTGACTCAATACTATGGCACACAAATGTTCTACTCACTAGAATGAATAAGGAGAAGGTAACAGTCAGCTGTTTATCAGGTGCCAGAATCTGACACATAACACATGCACTCAGGTCACTCCACAACAAGTACAAGTATGACTCTGTCACTGTCCATGTGGGTGTGAATGACCTGAGATGCACCTCCCTGGACTACATGAAAAGAGACATGGTGGAGTTCTCAGATTACTTGGCCCAGGCAGGTAAGACACTAGCCCTGAGCAGTATCCTACCATCACCCAGAAGGATACTGTAGTGCAAATAAAAAATGACTGATTTCAACAATTGGCTAAGTTTCTGGTGTCATTCTAAGGGGATCCAGTATCTTTTTGGGAATACATGATTGACAGACCTTGATGCTTTGTCAGAGATGGCCTGCATCTGTCACTCCTGGGTTTCCGGGTACTGGCTAAGGCTCTTGCCACCCCTATAGTATCTTTTTTAGGCAGTGTTCCAAAGACCAAATTACCACCATAACAGTTATAAATAAATGCAGTCTGAGGGTCATGTTGCTCAATGCTAGAAGTCTATACCTCAAGATGCACTCACTCAAAGCACTCCTCAAAATGGAGAACATTGACATTTGTGCTGTAACGGAGACCTGGTTTAAAGCAGCAAACAGCACCCCTGCACTATAACTCATTCTATACCTTTCAACCCCAAAACATGGATCGAAGGTCAAAAGGTGGTGGTGTCTCCATATTCACAAAGGATATGCACACCTCCAGACTAGTAGCCCAGCATAACACATCTGAGATACTTCAGGTACAATTAGCATTTGGTAAGATGGTGATCCAGGCCATAGCCTGCAATAGGTCCCCAACCATGTCCCTAGACTCTCACTCTATGCTCCTAAGCACCCTGGAATCTATCAAGGTCCAACCCAACACTCTCATACTAGGAGATTTCAACTACTCCTCCATCAACTGGGAAAACTACTCAAGCATCAATACACTAGCCCAATGCTTTCTAGAATTCATCAGTTCCAACACCCTGGACCAGCTCATTCTGACCCCCACTAGAGGAAGCAGCATCCTTGACTGGGGTATTACTAACACGGGCGACTGTTGCTCTACATCAACAGTCAATCCCTCCCTGGTCAGATCCGAACAAAAACTGGTCACCATGGAAATCCACAACTCACCCACACCCCCTGCAAAGGTAAATACCTTGAACAACTTCTCCAGCTGACTTTGGATTCCTAAAAACAGAGGTGACTAACTTTATGGCACCCATGCCAATGGAAAATAGCTGCATGACTGCCAAATCATACACAAATGCACTGTACGAGCATGTACACAAATGCATGGAACTAGTCATACCCAACAGAACCAAGACTCTCTCCCCCCAAAAAAGGAAATCAGTCTAGTGGTCCCCTACTATTAATAAACTCTATAACAGAAGGAAGAAACTGTTGCAGAAAAAGGTGAAGTCCCAAGACTGGACAAACTCCCTTATTACCCTCAACAAAAAGTTGAGAACCCTCATCAAATCTTCTAAAGCCAGCTATGAAGGCAGAATTGTGGCAGACACTAAAAACAATAACAAAGCCTTCTATAGCTATATCAAGAACCTCCTCGGCAATGCCCAGATTTGCTCTGAGATACTGCACAATGGTACCTCCTATACTCAGCCAACAAATATTGCCAACATACTGGCCAATAGATTCAGTGCCAACTTTACCCCTCTCACCCTCCCAAAGGACCAGTCAAAATGCTGGAAGAATGCCAGGCACCCAGCATTACTGCAGCACAAATTAAAGCTGCATTGTCCAAGGCCAAGAATACAGCTTCCATGGGACCTGATAATATCTCTGGCTGTGTTCTACATGAACTACAAATCGAACTGGCACCACATCTGTATGCCCTGTTCAGTCACAGCCTCACCTCAGGCTTTGTACCTTACCAAATGGTGCACTGCTACAGTCATCCCTCTCCATAAAGGGGGAGCAACTGCAGACCGTGAAAATTATCGCCCCATTAGCCTGATGAGTCTGATATGTAAAGCTATGGAGTGCATCATCATAGACCTGATTAACAAAGATATAGGAAGTCTCCAATCTCTAAACCCCATGCAGTTTGGCTTTGTGAAAAGGAGATCATGCCTGCTCAACCTGGTTGACTTCTTTGAGTCAGTCACCAGGGCTGTGGATGAAAGTAAGGCAGTGCATACAGCCTACCTCAGTCTGGTCAAGGCCTTTGATACCATTCCTCACTCAGGAATTATTGATAAACTCACCAAAGTAGGCATCAACCCCTATATCACTAGGTTTGTCACAAATTGGCTCACAGATAGAACACACACAGTGTGAAAGTAGCAGACTCCACTTCAGACTGCCGACCAGTCACAAGTGGAGTCTCACAGAGATTGGTACTGGGTCCTCTCCTGTTTGGCATATACATCTCAAACATCAAGGCCAACACACAGGGAGTCTGGCTGACCAAGTTTGCAGATGACTGCAAGCTGGGAACCATTATTAGCTTCCCAAGTGATGCAGACATCCTACAGAAAGACCTCACTAAGACCGATGATTGGTGTTGAAACCATTGCCTTAAGCTTAATGCCAAAAATGTGTCATCATCCCCTTTGGTTAAATCTCAGTTTCCACTAATTACCACATCGATGGGAGCCCACTGAACACTAAAGGTGTTATAAGAGATTTGGGGGTGCAGGCTGTCAGCAACCTCCCCTTCGACCACCACATTGCCACTGTGGTCAGAAAGTCCTTCTATGTGGCACATCTCATTACCAAGGGTTTTACATCCAGGAAGAAAGAGGTCATCATCTCTCTCTACACTTCCCTCATTAGACCAGTCATCTGGTATAATGCCCCATTTGCCATGTACCTCACTAGACACCTGAAACAGCTGGAGAGGCCACAGAAGTACCTCATGAAGTGGATCATAGGCATTAAACACATGTCCTACACAGACAGACTCAAAAGACTTCAACTATTCTCTGTCTCATATCACCTACTTAGAGATGATCTCTGCTTGACTTACAAAGCCATGTCTGACAAAAAGAAATCCCAATCCCTCAGCACCACATGCTCCAGAGACCTCAACCTCATTGCCATAATCAACAGAACAAGCTGGAGGGACAGCTTCCTCACCCAAAGACTGCCCATGCTCTGGAATAGACTTCCCATACATGTCAAGCAGAGCACCTCACTGACCCTTTTCAAGATAAATATTGATGAGTGGATGGGTAATAGAAAGTTCACCCCGGGGGATCACTCCAGTGGCTCTACTTGATAGATGCACTGGGAAATAATGTTGGGTGGCATGATGCCAGGGCACTTTTATGGGCTAGGCTTGTAAAGGCTCCAGGGCCATTAGCCTAGTACACACCTATGAACCTATGACCTATGAACCTATGAACCTATAATCATCATCATCATCCACCCCCTTTCTCTAACTTTGTGCATGGGGTCAGGATATCACATCAACTGTCAAGATCTCTCTCAGTTCAATGACACTTTCATACCTTCTTTGACACTTATATCTGTCACAGGTCTTCTGTCATACAATCCACCTACCTCTTTGCTGAATGGTCTCCTTTCCTCTTACCTTCTTCCTGTCTGTCCCAAATCTTCTTCACCAGATTGTCTTCTGCTTTCCTGCATGTGTCCAATCCACTGTAATCTGTTCTTTGATTGTTTCTGCAATAGCTGCATTAATTACACAAATAAACAGTGTTCAACAAGGTCTACATCAAGGAAGGTACTGAGTTATCTAGAAATTGGAATAGCTTTCCACATGGTTGACATTTAAAATAAAGTAGCAAACTTTCTGCCATAAGAATAGTTTTCCATTAAAGAAAAGTATAACTATCTGCACATCATATGAATGTGCCATATGATCTAAATTTTGCACTGCATCATTTATAAATTGGAGTGGTAAGCCACAAAGTTTACATGTAAATTTATATACAATATTAGATACATATCAGAGGAGTATGCTATCTGTGCATATTTAAGGTAATGTGCCACATTTGCTATGTATGAGCACATCTCTCAATCTGTTTTCTGTACAATCATGGCAAAGCCAAAAATAATCAGGAACAAAGGTCTATAATTAGGGACAATTTTGAAATCGTGAGAGTATTGACTTAAAATGTTGACAAAATATGGAGATTTGTCATCATTATCATCTTCATCATAAATATCAATCCCCGTTTTTGTTATTTTGTCATAACATTGTGATGTTATGTCATCTTTCATTACCTGTCTTGATATGGAGCCAGTCTCCTACATTCTTCAACAGTCCTGCCAACCTACCTCCGGTCTTCTCTTACACTATTCATCCTTCGTCTTGGCATGTTCATTTCCTCTTTCAATTTTCCTGCTTCTCCCAAAACTGCTTTACTAAAGCATCTTCTTTGCTGCACATATGACAGAAGCACCAGAATCTGCTCATCTTGGCATTCTCTGGAATTTGGAATACTTTGGCTTCTACACTGATGTCCTCTATTCATATGTACCACAGTGTATATCTATCCACTCATCTCAGGCACTTCATCTCCATTTCCTCTTGCTTCTCCAACTGTTCTGCCTTTATTACCCAGGTTTCTCTGTCATATACAATCAGTGATCACATTACTGGTTTGTGCACCTTGTTTTTCAACTTTCTTGAAATTCTTCTGTGAATTACTACCCACAACACTTTCGGCTACCTGGATTCATCACCTATTCTAGCTATGCCATCCTCATCCAGACTTTCACTCTCCTCAATCAGATGTCCCATATAATGAAAGCCATTAACCTGTTCAACTGCCTTCCTTTTTTTTCTCAATTCTAAGTTCCTTCTGATTTCTGACATCTGTTGGTATGACAAATTCTTTGTCTGTATTCACTTTCATCCCATGTGCTTTCAGTTTTGAATTTTAGTCCTCTGTTATTCATTGAAGTTCCACATCAGAGTCTGGTTAGAGTGCTACATCATTTGCATGCACCAGCTTTGTTGATCCACCTTCTGATCTGTTTGCTGATGTAGCCCACAGCCTGTATGAACAGGAGTGAGGTTTTAGCTAAACCCTGATGTATACACACTCCCACTGGGAACCCCTTTGTAATACAAATGTTTGCATTATTATACATTTTTAGATGAAAAGGAAGTCTGTAACTATAATGGTTGGAATTTTGTGAGGGTATAACCTGGGTATGGGTGATCGAGCATTAACAAGCTATACCCCCTGTGACATCCTCCACTGAGCCAGTAATCAAAGAGCCTCAGTCCTCACCACTGACACAGGTGAGGAACATTCACTTAGAACAAAAATGGATATACACAGTATTTTCATATGCAGTTCTCTGCATCAAGCACAATTTCCCTTAAGACCACAACAGGCAGCATACTCCAGACTTGGAGCTAGACTTCCTCTCCAGGCTCCAAATAAGTATCCATCTCTCTCTCTCTCTCTCTCTCTCTCTGCAGAAACTGATTTTCTGTGTCTTTGTTCCATGTAGCTGACACACACACTCTGAGATTTGATTACACACACATGCACACAGACACACACACAAACACACACACACACACACACACACACATACACACACACACACCTGAGAAAAACTTCTGGCACAGATTTACCAGCTATGCCCACTCTGCCCAGACAATAAGGTGGCTTCACTGCCACTAGTCAGCTACTTTAAGACTTTTACCAGATACCCAATTACTTTTAATAAAGTTAATACTATACAAATGGTAATATTAACCAAGCAGCAAGACTTTCAGGAGCATGAATCCCACAGTACCACCAAACAAATGCAGATACTCTCAAGGGTTAAAATATTTTCTAAAAGACCAGCCACAATGAAAGGTTTAGCTATATTTAATAATAAATAATAAAATAGAAAAATGAAATTACTGAATATCTATTTACAATAAACACCAGAGTTTCAATTCACAGGAAATATAACAATGACACTGATGGCACTGATGGAAAGAATCAGACATACACAGAAAAACAATATTTAACCAAAAAATTTAACTGGACAGTGCAGTGGTGTAGCAGTAGTGCTGGTACCTCACAGCAAGAGGTTCTCTGGTTTGATTATTGGTTAGAATGCCTTCTGTGTGGAGTCTGCATGTCCTCCCTGCATTTGTGTGGGTTTCCTCTGGGTAATCTGGATTCCTCCCACATTTCAAAGACATGCATCTGGAGTGTTTCTCCCCGGGTCTCCACTGAAAATTGGCTTTGTTCCAAGTCAGACTTTCCCAGTAAACAAATGTTAAAAAAAAAACTAGTCTCACTATATTTTCCTAAATGACTGATGAATTGCTGTTCTCTATTTACTTACTAAAGCAAGGCAAGATGAAGTGGATGAGTGTCTCATGTCAGTTCCAATTACAGAGTGCTGAGTATCACTATCACAGATCTCATTAATATCTAAATACAATTTCAATGCTGGCTGTCAAATGACATCACAGCTGATCACGTGACACTGTGGTTCTTACACTACCTCCTAACTAGAAGCTGAACCAGAATCTAGCACAGATATATCACAATACACACATATAACTTACCAAAGGCATCTGAAGACTGTAAAATAATTCCAATACTTTCACTCTTCTTGTTGACACTAACGAGCCATTCTCTCGCACCCCAGGGTAGCAATTAATTCACCACTAAGGACAATAAGAGCAGGATTCCAGACCAGCCATTGTGTCTCTGGCTTTATTCACGCCTGTGAGATAAAATCTTTACGGCTTAAATCAAGTCATTTAATTTCAAGCTATTTTTCTTTAGGTAAGCTGGGCTGAGCTTAGCCCTTTCCTTTCCAGCATCCTCTGTAAATATATATACATTTCCTCAGTTACAGCAGTACAGTCTGATATAAATGTATATTTATTTTCTGTCCAGCATGACCCACTGTTGATAAATTTTTAACACAAGCAGCTTTACAAAAACATTTTTAACACAAGCATCTGTACAAATAAGTTTGATATTCAAATGACATGACAGTCTTTACAAAACTGCAGCTAGCTATGCTGGCATATGTTATACATACAGTGCCCTACTCTCTCTGACATAGCCGACACTACATCACATCACCACACCCCCATTCATTTTATTGGGGTAACTTGGGTATAGGTGATTGAGTATTTACAAGCTTTGTTTTTCTAACAGGGTCGCAAGTGGCATACCAAAAGTAAATTTACTTTTCCCTATCAGTGAGCCAACCTGCATGTGAATAAGTTTAAGAAGAAACTCTGCTTCTTGTGGATGGGAAACATTTTACAGAGAAGGGGTAGTCTCTGAAACATATACTTGTTCCTCCAACATATCTTAATTATTCTGCAGATGAAGTTTAGATCTCTGTACTAGGTGTTTCTAAAGGTATTTGTTTTTCAGATATCCATTAGATGAATAATGGCTGTATCAGGAGGTGCTTTGAAGGCCAGGCATAGATCACATCTCAGAGTACAAGGGTAAAGCTTTGAGGTGGTTTCCATAAGACATGTTGTCGACACCATGTTTTCTTTTTGTAAGGAACCTCTGTGGATGATCCATTTGTAGCATATACTTGGACAGGTGTATACTGAAGGGGACATTGTACTCATGATTGCTCTAATGAGGGCTGAGTGCAATGGAGCAAGGACATCTTTGGACCTAGATGCCATACTCCTACGGAATGTACTATATTTTCCTTACTACGGTGGACACATGATGGTTAAACATACCTCTCAACCTCTTAGCACAAGAAATCTAAACAAAACTGAAGTAATAGGGGGAGCAAAAATAGGGACATATTTTAAATATTACTCTTAGAAACTTCTAGTTCCTAGAATAACAAGATTTGTGTTGTAATGCATTTGGATATGAAGTCTGAAAGTCAAATGTATGCCATTATCGAGTGACATCAATCTTCAGTGACTTACTAGAAAACTACAAATTGTATGAGGGACATACCAAAACTATGAAGCAAAAATATGGACATTCTGTGAAAATCTAGTTAGTTGAAAGGTATGTGGTCAAAGGTCAAGTCACTGTCTACATGTGTTCCCAAATTCCAGACCACAAGGTCAATTCTTAGACATGTATTATCAATGCAGTAACTTCCAGGGATGGTTATCTTTTCAGTAGATACTATTATGCATTTTTGGTATTGTGTTTTAGACCATGGCTCTGACATGAGTTACTAATTGGTGTCAGGCCTTCTTGGAGGATGTTTGTGCCTTTTGGAGATTCTGTGACTCTACTGAGTTTACAATCATCTGTGAACTTGGTCAGGCCTTTGATGTTAGACTTGACTTCAGAGAAGTAGATGCCAATAGGAGTGGGCCTAGCACCAAGCCCTGGAGGGACTCTGTTAGTGACTGGCCTTTTAGTGTAGGTAGACTCCCCTATCCTGACTTCTTCTGCCCTATCTGTGAGCCTGCCAGCTATATAACAGGTGATGTAAGGGTTTATACTTAATTTTGTGAGCTTATTGACAATGTGTAAGTGAGAAATTGTGTTGAATTCTTTGGCCACATTGAGGTAAGCAGAATGCACCATTTTACCCTCATCCATTGCTTTGTTGACCTTGTTGAAGAAGTCTACCATAATGAACAATCATGACCTGCCCTTGACAACACCAAACTGGACTGGATCCAATGTTTGAAGGTTTTTGATGTCATTGTTTATCATGTCCTTGATTAATCTGTCCATGGACTAGCATATTAAGCTAGTCAGGCTTTTAGGTCAGTAGTTTCCTGGGTCTATGGATGGCCTGCCCTAGTGTGAAGGGATAGCAGTTGCAGTTCTTCATTCACTTGGCGCAAAGCCTGTTTGGAGGCTATGATTAATTAGTGCTTCTAGTTGCCCTGTTAGATCACATTTCATGCTATTAAGGTGGAATCCTGGAATATTGTCAGGTCCCATCAATACAATATTTGGAGAATACATTGCAGACCTGTTCCCTAGTGATCACTGGAGGAGCTATTGTTGGCAATATTTTTTGAGAAGTGTCTGTGGAGAAAGTGGGGTAAAACTGGAGCTGAATTTATAGCCTCCAGCTCAGTATAGATGTTTCCATTTACAGTTAGTTCAGCACATTGTTGTGTATTGCCTCTGAGGTTTAAGACATAGCTAAAGAAAACCTTGTGGTTGCCCTTAGCCTGGGAGGCTATATTTACCTCACATGTGGCTTTGGTGTACTTAATTAGTCCTCTGATTTGTTTATTTACTTTGATGAGCAGTTCTTACCATAGTTATCTTAATTTCATTATACAGCTGATTGATGCTGAGATTCCGCCAGGGTGGCTTGTTATTTGAGTTTGCCCTGTGCTTATTTCAAACCAGGGTGGCTTGTTATTTGAGTTTGCCCTGTGCTTATTTCAAACCAGGGTGGCTTGTTATTTGAGTTTGCCCTGTGCTTATTTCAAACCCGGGTGGCTTGTTATTTGAGTTTGCCCTGTGCTTATTTCAAACCCGGGTGGCTTGTTATTTGAGTTTGCCCTGTGCTTATTTCAGGTGGGTGTCTCTGTCTCTAACCAGCTACATACATCATTGTAAAATGCTTTGGTAAATGACTCTGTATAGGCAGAGATGTTCCATAGGTTGGGAGGGGCATGAAATTTTGCCAAAGTGTCACCATAATGGTTAAGGTGTTTACCTTGCAGACACAAGGTGCAGGGTTTGAGTCTCACATGGGATAATTGGCTAGGCTTAAAATGGCTCACAAGGGCAGTTCACCTAGTACAAACCTAAAAGTAGGAAGTTTGCCTTAAAATAATTCCTAAACTTTCCAAGGTTACTGAGTATCTTGGGTTTTATTTTTAATTTGAAGGAGCGAGTTTTATGGCCTGACGTAACCAGTGCATACATTATACTTGTCAGGGTGCAAATCAAGGATGGTGCTGTCCCTAGAGGGTGTATGGACTAGTTGGTTGAGAACATTTGTGTTGACAAAAAAAGTGAATATTTGTGCTTGCACTTTTGGTGTCGTCTATGATTCTTAGTTTATAGTGGGATAGTTAAAGTCATCCATGAGTATGGTGTTGGGTTGAATTTAATGTAACTTATATTCATTTAAGTGGTGTGGATTTTCTGCGTCATAGATGAGGACCTATAGCTCTCAAAGATATGGTAAGGGGCTTTGCTCATAATGAGTTGTACATGAAGGAGCTCAGGTGTCTCATACTGCTTGACCATCATTGAGCTGGGTTGGTTTTTGATATAGATTAAGACATCTCCAT
Source organism: Protopterus annectens (assembly GCF_019279795.1). NCBI lineage: Eukaryota > Metazoa > Chordata > Ceratodontiformes > Protopteridae > Protopterus > Protopterus annectens. Next base: position 1,354,964,502 of record NC_056746.1, on the reverse strand, counting down.
GTTTTATCCCTTTCTTGCAATAGCCGGACAAAATGTGTAGAAGGCATTAATTAAGGTGGAGTGTTCTGTTTAGACTCCTACCATTAAGTAAAATTACCTATAGATATTTCTGGGTTGGTTTCGCTATGTTAGATGGTTAATCAAGTTGGCAGTGCCTAAAAAAAGGTACTGTGGGGGTAGACAGCATAGAGGGAACAGGTGCAGACCATCCCTTGGAAAGCATTGGGATTTGTGAACCATATCCTGCGAGTCCAACAAATATTGTACTTCCTTTAAATTGCAACAAAAACTAAGTCATTTATAAAAATACTAGCAGATCTGCTCCCAGTAGTGTTCCACAGGGATCTGTGCTAGACCCCCCCCCCTACTGCTTGCAATCTATTTTTCAGAAGTTCAGATAAAAATAGGTGGCCTTTGGCTTACCAAGTTTCCTGATGACTGCAAACTGGGTGCAATCATTGAATCCCCCAAAGATGTCAACATACTACAAAATGGGCCTTCACAGACAAATGACTGATGTCAAAGCCATTGACTTAAAATAAATGCAAAAAAATGCACTATCATCCCCTTTGGCAAATTAGAAACCCCTGCTAATTGCAACATTAATAATATCCCCCTAAGTTCAAACCCAGTGGTGGGAGATTTAGGAACTTGAGTTGGTAGCAGCCTTAATTTTGTTCATCAGGTGTCCACAGTAGTAAGGGAGGCCTTCTACATTGCACACCTCATAAGCAGGGGTGTAACATCCAAACCTAAGGTGGTTTTAACTCCTGTGTACTCGGCTATCATCACACCAAGAATACAGTACAATGCTACATTCTGTATGCACCTCACCAGATATCTGCAGCAACTGGAGAGACCTCAGGGGTTTCACACTAAGAAAATTCAGGGCCTACGACACATGACCTACGTGGACATACTGAAGGCCCTATCACTTTACTCAGTATCGTATAGACTGCTTAGAAGTGACTTGTGCCTGGCCTACAGAGTAGTCAATGACCCTGCCTTGATGAAGCTGCTGCACATCCATAAGTCCAGTGGGACAAGATTCACTTGCTGCAGGGATCTTAACCTAGCCTGCGATATTAATAGGACATGCTGGAGAGACAGATATATCTCCAAGAGCTTGCCACTCATCTGGAACAAACTCCCAATGCATGTAAAACAAAGTTCCTTAATGAGCCTGTTTAAACATAACCTGGACAATTGGATGGGAAACCATAAATTTACAGTGGGGGTTTCACTTATTTTCCTCTTAGACAGGAGCAGCTGGTACTTATCTTAGATTTGTGTAAAAACATAGATTATATACCTCAGTGCTTAAAGGAACAAGGCTATAATATGGCTAGACTTATAGAGGTCTTAGGGCCAGTAGCCTAGTAGCCTCCTATGATCCAATTATCTTATGAAAATCAATTATTTTTCTTTGAATTATATACATTATACATTATCCTTGGTGGAGACAGAATTCTACTGAATGCTAGGTTCATACTGGTCTGGGGCACATACTCAGTGAGCTTGATCAGGTCTCTTTTCATATATTCCAGGGATGTACATCTCAAGTCATTTACTCCCACATGGACTATAACTGAGTCATACTGGTACTCGCTGATAGTGACAAGAGTGCATGGGCTTTCTGACAGAACTTGGCTCTGATAGACAACTGACTGTAACTTCTCCTTACTTAAACTGATGATTGGAACATTAGTGTCTCCTATGACCAAAACAATTGGATTATGAGGAGGAGGGTTTATGGGGTTAGGCATATACCCACTGTGAGTTGGGGCTAAATCTATGGTGGTGGGAGTTGCTTTGATGTTGTTTTTTTGAGGTTACTGTGAGTACTTATTGCAATTACTGCATCTAGGATACATTTTACAGCTCTGTTGGGAAAATTACTTTTAGGAGCCTAAGCATTAGTACATCAATGTGTGTGTGTGTGTGTGTGTGTGTGTGTAAGTGTGTGGGTGGGTTACATTGTGTAGTGCACAACATACATAAATCTATGTGTTTGTCTTGTAGTGTGTGTGGAAGACATTGTGTAATGCTCAGCATACATAACTCTATGTGTTTATCTTGTAATGTGTGTGTGTGTGGGGGGGGGGATTGTGCCAAGATCAGCATACATAAATCTATGTGTTTGTCTTATAGTGTGTGTGTGTGTGTGTGTGTGTGTGTGTGTGTGTGTGTGTGTGTGTGTGTGTGTGTGACATTGTATAGTGCTCAGCATACATAACTCTATGTATTTGTCTTGTAGTGTGTGTGTGCGACATTGTATAGTACTCAGCATACATAACTCTATGTGTTTGTCTTGTAGTGTGTGTGGGAGACATTGTGTAGTTCTCAGTGTACATAAATGTATGTGTTTGTCTTGTAGTGTGTGTGGGAGACATTGTGTAGTGCTCAGCAAAGACAACTCCATTTGTTTGTCTTGTGAATGTGGGAGACATTATGTTATGTTGTGCTCAGCATACATAACTCTATGTGTTTGTCTTGTATTGTGTGTGGGGGACATTGTGTAGTGCTCAGCATACATAACTCTGTGTTTGTCTTGTGTGTGTAGGGGATATTGTGCAGTGCTCAGCATATGTAACTCTATGTATTTGTCTTGTAGTGTGTGTAAGAGACAGTGTGTAGTGCTCAGCATACATAACTCTGTGTTTGTCTTGTGTGTGTAGGGGATATTGTGCAGTGCTCAGCATATGTAACTCTATGTGTTTGTCTTGTAGTGTGTGTAAGAGACAGTGTGTAGTGCTCAGCATACGTAACTCTATGTGTTTGTCTTGTAGTGAGTGTGGAGATATTGTGTCGTGCACAGCATACAGAACTCTATGTGTTTCTATTGTAATGTGTGTAAGAGACATTGTGTAGTGCTCAGCATATGTAACTCTATGTGTTTGTCTTGTAGTGAGTGTGGAGATATTGTGTAGTGTTCAGCATATGTAACTCTATGTGTTTGTCTTATAGTGTGTTCAGCATATGTAACTCTATGTGTTTGTCTTATAGTGTGTGTGGGAGACATTGTGTTGTGCTCAGCATACATAACTCTATGTGTTTCTCTTGTAGTGTGTGTGCAAGAAATTGTGTAGTGCTCAGCATATGTAAATCTATGTGTTTGACTTGTAGTGTGTGTGTGTGTGTGTGTGTGTGTGTGTGTGTGTGTGTGTGTGTGTGTGTGTGTGAGACATTGTGTAGTGCTCAGCATACATAAATCTATGTGTTTATCTAGTAGTATGTGTGGAAGACATTGTGTAGTGCTCAGCATACATAACTATGTATTTGTCCTGTAGTGTGTGTGGGAATAATTGTGTAGTGCTCAGTGGACATAACTCTATGTGTTTATATTGAATTGTGTGTGGGAGACATTATGTAGTGCTCAGCATACATAAGTCTATGTGTTTGTCTTGTAGTGTGTGTGGAAGACATTGTGTAATGCGCAGCATACATAACTCTGTGTTTATCTTGTAATGTGTGTGTGGGGGGGGAATTGTGCCAAGATCAGCATACATAAATCTATGTGTTTGTCTTGTAGCGTGTGTGTGTGTGTGTGTGTGTGTGTGTGTGTGTGTGTGTGTGTGTGTGTGTGTGTGTGTGTGTGTGACATTGTATAGTGCTCAGCATACATAACTCTATGTATTTGTCTTGTAGTGTGTGTGTGCGACATTGTATAGTACTCAGCATACATAACTCTATGTGTTTGCCTTGTAGTGTGTGTATGAGACATTGTGTAGTGCTCAGCATACATAACTCTATTTGTTTGTCTTGTACTGTGTGTGGGAGACATTGTGTAGTGCTCAGGATACATATATTTATGTGTTATTCTTGTAGTGTGTGTGTGTGTGGGAGACATTGTGTAGTGCTCAGCATATGTACATCTATGTGGTTGTTTTGTAGTGTTTGTGGGGGACATTGTGTATTGCTCAACATACATAACTCTATGAGTTTGCCCTGTAGTGCGTGGGGGAAATATTGTGTAGGGCTCAGCATGCATAACTCTATGTGGTTGTCTTGTAGTGTGTGTGGAGGCATTGTGTAGTGCTGATCATATCTAAATCTATGTGTTTGACTTGAAGTGTGTGTGGGAGACATTGTGTCATGCTCAGCATACATAACAATGTATTTGTCTTGTAGTATGTGTGGAAGACATTGTGTAGTTCTCAGTATATGTAAATCAATGTGTTTGTCTTGTAATGTTGTGGGACACATTATGCAGTGCTTAGCGTACATAAATTTATGTCTTTGTCTTGTAGAGTGTATGTGTGTGTATTTGTGTGTGTGTGTGTGTGTGTGTGTGTGTGTGTGTGTGTGTGTGTGTGTGTGTGTGCATGTGTGTTTGTGGGTGTGTGTGTGTGACATTGTAAAGTGCTCAGCATATGAAAATCTATGTGTTTGTCCTGTAGTGTGTGTGAGAAACATTGTGCAGTGCTCAGCATATGTAACTCTATGTGTTTGTCTTGTAGTGTATGTGGAGACATTGTGTAGTGGTCAGTATATGTAACTCTATGCATTTGTCTTGTAGTGTTCATGAGAGACATTGTGTAGTGTGTGTGCATATGAAAATGTGTGTGTGTGTGTGGTGTGTATGGGGGACATTGTGTAGTTCTCAGCATACATAACTGTATGTGTTTGTCTGGTAGTGTGTGAGGGAAACATTGTATAGTGCTCAGCATACATAAATTTATGCGTTTTTCTTGTAGTGTGTGTGTGTGTGTGTGTGTGTGTGTGTGTGTGTGTCTGTGTGTGTGTGTGTGTGTGTGTGTGTGTGTGTGTGTGTGAGAGACATTGTGTACTGCTCAGCATACATAAATCTATGTTTTTGTCTTGTAGTGTGTGTGGGGACATTGTGTAGTGCTCACCATACATAACTCTATGTGTTTGTCTAGTAGTGTGTGTGGAAACATTGTGTAGCGCTCAGCATACGTAAATCTATGTGTTTGTCTTGTCGTGTGTGTGGAGGACATTGTGTAGTGCTCAGCATATGTAAATTTGTATGTTTGTCTTGTAGTGTGTTTGGCTGGCATTGTTTCGTGCTCAGCATACATAATTCTATGTGTTTGTCTTGTATTATGTGTGGAAGACATTGTATAGTGTTTAGCATATGTAAATCTACGTGTTTGACTTGTAGTATGTGTGGGAGATATTGTGTATTGCTCAGCATATATAACTCTATGTGTTTGTCTTGTAGTATGTGTGGGAGAAATTGTGTCGTGCTCATCATACATAACTCTATGTGTTTCTCTTGTAGTGTGTGTGCAAGAAATTGTGTAGTGCTCAGCATATGTAAATCTATGTGTTTGTCTTGTAGTGTGTGTGTGTGTGTGTGTGTGTGTGTGTGTGTGTGTGTGTGTGTGTGTGTGTGTGTGTGTGTGTGTGTGTGTGTGTGTGTGGGTGTGTGTGAGACATTGTGTAGTGCTCAGCATACATAAATCTATGTGTTTATCTAGTAGTATGTGTGGAAGACATTGTGTCGTGCACAGCATACATAACTATACGTGTTTGTCTTGTAGTATGTGTGGGAGACATTGTGTAGTGCTCAGCATACATAACTATACGTGTTTGTCTTGTAGTATGTGTGGGAAACATTGTGTAGTGCTCAGCATACATAACTCTATGTATTTGTCCTGTAGTGTGTGTGGGAATAATTGTGTAGTGCTCAGCGGACATAACTCTATGTGTTTATATTGAAGTGTGCGTGGGAGACATTGTGTAGTGCTCAGCATACATAACTCTATGTATTTGTCTTGTAGTGTGTGTATGAGACATTGTGTAGTGCTCAGCATACATACCTCTATTTGTTTGTCTTGTACTGTGTGTGGGAGACATTGTGTCATGCTCAGCATACATAACTGTGCGAGGGAGACATTGCGTAGTGCTCAGCATATGGAAATATATGTGTTTGTCTTGTAGTGTGTGTGGGGGACATTGTGTTGTGCTCAGGATACATATATTTATGTGTTATTCTTGTAGTGTGTGTGTGTGGGAGACATTGTGTAGTGCTCAGCATATGTACATCTACGTGGTTGTCTTGTAGTGTGTGTGGGGGACATTGTGTATTGCTCAGCATACATAACTCTATGAGTTTGCCCAGTAGTGTGTGGGGGAAATATTGTGTAGGGCTCAGCATGCATAACTCTATGTGGTTGTCTTGTAGTGTGTGTGGAGGCATTGTGTAGTGCTCAGCATACATAACGCTACACGTTTGTCTTGTAGTATGTGTGGAAGACATTGTGTAGTGGTCAGCATATGTAAATCTAGGTGTTTGACTACTAGTGTGTGTGTGGGGGACATTGTGTAGTGCTCACCATATGTAATTCTATTTGTTTGTCTTGTAGTGTGTGTGGGGGACATTGTGTAGTGCTCAGCATATGTAAATTTATGTGCTTGTCTTGTAGTGTGTGTGGGAGACATTGTGTAGTGCTGAGCATATCTAAATCTATGTGTTTGAATTGAAGTGTGTGTGGGAGACATTGTGTCATGCTCAGCATACATAACTATGTGTTTGTCTTGTCGTATGTGTGGAAGACATTGTGTAGTGCTCAGCATATGTAAATCAATGTGTTTGTCTTGTAATGTGTGTAGGAGTCATTGTATAGTGCTCAGCATATGTAACTCTATGGGTTTGTCTTGTAGTGTGTGTGAGACACATTATGCAGTGCTTAGCGTACATAAATTTATGTGTTTGTCTTGTAGAGTGTATGTGTGTGTGTGTGTGTGTGTGTGTGTGTGTGTGTGTGTGTGTGTGTGTGTGTGTGTGTGTGTGTGTGTGTGTGCATGTGTGGTTGTGGGTGTGTGTGTGTGACATTGTAAAGTGCTCAGCATATGAAAATCTATGTGTTTGTCCTATAGTGTGTGTGAGAAACATTGTGCAGTGATCAGCATATGTAACTCTATGTGTTTGTCTTGTAGTGAATGTGGCGACATTGTGTAGTGGTCAGTATATGTAACTCTATGTATTTGTCTTGTAGTGTTCATGGGAGACATTGTGTTGTGCTCAGCATATGAAAATCTATGTGTTTGTTTTGTAGTGTGTATGGGGGACATTGTGTAGTTCTCAGCATACATAACTGTATGTGTTTGCCTGGTAGTGTGTGAGGGAGACATTGTGTAGTGCTCAGCATACATACATTTATGTGTTTTTCTTGTAGTAAGTGTGTGTGTATGTGTGTGTGAGTGTGTGTGTGCATGTGTGCATGTGTGTGTGTGTGTGTGTGTGTGTGTGTGTGTGTGTGTGTGTGTGTGTGTGTGTGTGTGTGTGTGTGTGTGTGTGTGTGTGTGTGTGTGTGTGTGAGACATTGTGTAGTGCTCAGCATATGTAAATCTATGTTTCTGTCTTGTAGTGTGTGTGGGGACATTGTGTAGTGCTCACCATACATAACTCTATGTGTTTGTCTAGTAGCATGTGTGGAAACATTGTGTAGCACTCAGCATACATAATGCTACATGTCTGTCTTGTAGTATGTGTGGAAGACCTTGTGCAGTGCTCAGTATATGTAAATCTATGTTTTTGTCATGTAGTGTGTGTGAGGACATTGTGTAGTGCTCACCATACATAACTCTATGTGCTTGTCCTGTAGTTTGTGTGGGGGGCATTGTGTAGTGCTCAGCATATGTAAATCTATGTGTTTGTCTTGTTGTGTGTGTGGAGGACATTGTGTAGTGCTCAGCATAAGTAAATTTGTATGTTTGTCTTGTAGTGTGTTTGACAGGCATTGTTTCGTGCTCAGCATACATAATTCTATGTGTTTTTTCTTGTATTATGTGTGGAAGACATTGTATAGTGTTTAGCATATGTAAATCTACGTGTTTGACTTGTAGTATGTGTGGGAGATATTGTGTATTGCTCAGCATAAGTAACTCTATGTGTTTGTCTTGTAGTATGTGTGGGAGAAATTGTGTAGTGTTCAGCAAACATACCTCTATGTGTTTGTCTTGTAGTGTGTTTGGGAGACCTTATGAAATGCTCAGTGTACATAAATGTGTGTGCTTGTCTTGTAGTGTGCGTGTGTGTGTGTTTTTTGTGTGTGTGTGTGTGTGTGTGTGTGTGTGTGTGTGTGTGTGTGTGTGTGTGTGTGTGTGTGTGTCTGTATGTGTGTGACATTGTATAGTGCTCAGCATATTTAAGTCTATGTGTTTGTCCTGTAGTGTGTAGGTGAGACATTGTGCAGTGTTCAGAAAATTTAACTCTATGTGTTTGTCTTGTAGCATATGTGGAGACATTGTGTAGTGCTCAGCATACATAACCCTATGTGTTTGTCTTGTAGTGTGTGTAGGAGACACTGTGTAGTGATCTGCATATATAAATCTATGTGTTTGTCTTGTAGTGTGTGGGAGACATTGTGTAGTGTTCAGCATATGTAAATCTATGTTTTTTTGTTATACTGTGTGTGGGAGACATTGTGTAGTGCTCAGCATACATAAATCTATGTGTTTGTCTTGTAGTGAGTGTGGGAGACATTGTGTAGTGCTCAGCATACATAACTCTATGACTTTGTCCTGTAGTTTGTGTGAGGGACGTTGTGTATTTCTCAGCATACATAACTCTATGTGTTTGTCTTGTAGTATGTGTGGGAAACATTGTGTAGAGCTCAGCATACGTAAATCTATGTGTATGTGTGGTAGTGTGTGCGAGACATTGTGTAGTGCTCCGCATACGTAAATCTATGTGTTTGTCGTAGTATGTGTGGGAGACGTTGTGCAGTGCTCAGTATACATAACTCTATGTGTCTTGTGTAGTGTGTGTGGAGACACTGTGTAGTGCCCAGCATACGTAAATCTATGTGTTTGTCCTGTAGGGTGTGACGGAGACATTGTGTAGTGCTCAGCATATGTAACTCTATGTGTTTGTCTTGTAGTGCATGTGGAGACATTATGTAGTGCTCAGCATATGTAAATCTATTTGTTTGTCTTGTAGTGTGTATGGTGGACATTGTGTAGTTCTCAGCATACATAACTGTATGTGTTTGTCTTGTAGTGTGTGTTGGAGACATTGTGTAGTGGTCAGCATACATAAATTTATGTGCTTTTCTTGTAGTGAGTGTGTGTGTGTGTGTGTGTGTGTGTGTGTGTGTGTGTGTGTGTGTGTGTGTGTGTGTGTGTGTGTGTGTGTGTGTGTGAGACATTGTGTACTGCTCAGCATACGTAAATCTATGTTTTTGTCTTGTAGTGTGTGTGGGGACATTTTGTAGTGCTCA
>NC_056746.1:1354922811-1354950311 GCF_019279795.1 Protopterus annectens | reverse complement strand
GTGGGAGACATTGTGCAGTGCTCAGCATACGTAAATCTATGTGTTTGTCTTGTAGTGTGTGTAGGAGACATTGTGTAGTGATCCACATATGCAAATCTATGTGTTTGTCTTGTAGTGTGTGGGAGACTTTGTGTAGTGCTCAGCATATGTAAATCTATGTTTTTCTGTTATACTGTGTATGGGAGACATCGTGTAGTGCTCAGCATACGTAAATCTATGTGTTTGTCTTGAAGTGAGTGTGGGAGACATTGTGTAGTGCTCAGCATACATAACTCTATGACTTTGTCCTGTAATTTGTGTGAGGGACATTCTGTAGTTCTCAGCATACATAACTCTGTTTGTCCTGTAGTATGTGTGGGAGACATTGTATAGTGCTCAGCATACGTAAATCTATGTGTATGTGTTGTAGTGTGTGGGAGACATTGTGTAGTGCTCCGCATATGTAAATCTATGTGTTTGACTTACAGTGTATGTGGGGGACATTGTGTAGTGCACAGCATATGTAAATCTATGTGTTTGTCTTGGAGTGTGTGTGGGACATTGTGCAGTGCTCAGTATATGTAAATATATGTCTTTGTCTTGTAGTGTGTGTGGGAGACATTGTGTATGCTCAGCATATGTAAATCTATATGTTTGACTTGTAGTTTGTGTGAGGGATATTGTGTAGTGCTCAGCATATGTGAATCTAAGTGCTTGTCTTCTGGTGTGTGCGTGTGCATGTTTGTGTGTGTGTGTGTGTGTGTGTGTGTGTGTGTGTGTGTGTGTGTGTGTGTGTGTGTGTGTGTGTGTGTGTGTGTGTGTGTGTGTGTGTGTTGGTGTGTGTGTGGGTGTGTGTCTGTGTGTGTGGGAGACATTGTGTAGTGCTCAACATACATAACTCTATGTGTTTGTTTTGTAGTGTGTGTGGGAGACATTGTGTAGTGCTTAGCATATGTAAATCTATGTGTTTGTCTTTTAGTGTGTGTGTGTGTGTGTGTGTGTGTGTGTGTGTGTGAGAGACATTGTGTAGTGCTCAGCATACATACATTTATGTGTTTGTCCTGTAGTGTGTGTGTGTGAGACATTGTGTAGTGCTCAGCATACATACATTTATGTGTTTGTCTTGTAGTGTGTGTGGGACAAATTGTGTAATTCTCAGCATACTTTACGTGTTTGTCTTGTAGTATGTGTGGGAGACATTGTGTAGTGCTCAGTATATGCAACTGTATGTGTTTGTTTTGTAGTGTGTGGGGGGGACATTGTGTAGTGCTCAGCATATGTAAATCTATGTGTTTGTCTTGTAGTGTGTGTGGGAGACATTGTGTAGTGCTCAGCATATGTAAATCTATGTGTTTGTCTTGTAGTGTGTGTAGGAGACATTGTGTAGTGCTCAGCATACGTAACTCTATGTGTTTGGCTTGTAGTGTTTGTGGGGTACATTGTGTAGAGCTCAGCATACATAAATCTTTGTGTTTGTCTTGTAGTGTGTGTGCGAGACATTGTGTTGTGCTCAACATATGTAACTCTAAGTGTTTGGCTTGTAGTGTGTGTGCGGGACATTGTATAAAGCTCAGCATACATAAATCTATGTGTTTGTCTTGTAGTGTGTGTGGGAGACATTGTGTAGTGCTCAGCATATGTAAATCTATCTGTTTGTCTTGTAGTGTATGTGGGAGACATTGTGTAGTGCTCATCATATGTAAATCTATGTGTTTGTCTTATAGTGTGTGTGGGAGACATTGTGCAGTGCTCAGCATACGTAACTCTATGTGTTTGGCTTGTAGTGTTTGTGGGGTACATTGTGTAGAGCTCAGCATACATAACTCTTTGTATTTGTCTTATAGTGTGTGTGTGAGACATTGTGTTGTGCTCAACATACGTAACTATGTGTTTGGCTTGTAGTGTGTGTGCGGGACATTGTATAAAGCTCAGCATACATAAATCTATGTGTTTGTCTTGTACTGCGTGTGGGAGACATCGTGTAGTGCTCAGCATATGGAAATCTATGTGTTTGTCTTGTAGTGTGAGGGGGGACATTGTGTAGTGCTCAGCATATGTAACTCTATGTGTTTGTCTTGTAGTGTGTGTGGGGGACATTGTGTAGTGCTCCATATACATAACTTTACGTGCTTGTCTTGTAGTGTGTGCGGGACATTGTGTAGTGCTCAGCATATGTATCTCTATTTGTTTGACTCATAGTGTGTGTGGGAGACATTGTTCAGTGCTCATCATATGTAACTCTACGTGTTTGTCTTGTAGTGTGTGTGTGTGGTAGACATTGTGTTGTGCTCAGCATATGTAACTCTATGTGTTTGTCTTGTAGTGTGTGTGTGGGGACATTGTGTAGTGCTCAGCGTACATAAATCTATGTGTTTGTTTTGTAGTGTGTGTGTGTGTGTGTGTGTGTGTGTGTGTGTGTGTGTGTGTGTGTGTGTGTGTGTGTGTGTTTGTGTGTGTGTGGCACTGTATAGTGCTCAGCATATGTAACAATATGTGTTTGTCTTGTAGTGTATGTGGAGACATTGTAAAGTGCTCAGCATATGTAAATCTATGTGTTGTCTTGTAGTGTGTGTGAGGGACATTGTGCAGTGCTCAGCATACATAACTCTATGTGTTTGCCCTGCAGTGTGTGTGTGTGTGTGTGTGTGTGTGTGTGTGTGTGTGTGTGTGTGTGTGTGTGTGTGTGTGTGTGTGTGGCATTGTATAGTGCTCAGCACATGTAACTCTATGTGTTTTTCTTGTAGTGTATGTGGAGACATAGTGTAGTGCTCAGCATCGTAAACCTTTGTTTTTGACTTGTAGTGTGCACACGAGACATTGTTTCATGCTCAGCATACATAATTCTACGTGTTTGTCTTGTAGTATGTGTAGGAGACATTGTGTAGTGCTCAGCATATGTAAATCTATGTGTTTGTCATTTAGTGTGTGTGGGGGACATAGTGTATTGCTCAGCATATGTAAATATATGTGTTTGACTTGTAGTGTATATGGGAGACATTGTATAGTGTTCAGAAAATTTATCTCTATGTGTTTGTCTTGTAGCGTATGTGGAGACATTGTGTAGTGCTCAGCATACATAACTCTATGTGTTTGTCTTGTAGTGTGTGTAGGAGACATTGTGTAGTGATCCGCATATATACATCTATGTGTTTGTCTTGTAGTGTGTGGGAGACATTGTGTAGTGCTCAGCATACGTAAATCTATGTGTTTGTCTTGTAGTGTGTGTAGGAGACATTGTGTAGTGATCTGCATATATAAATCTATGTATTTGTCTTGTAGTGTGTGGGAGACATTGTGTAGTGCTCAGCATACGTAAATCTATGTTTTTCTGTTATACTGTGTGTGGGAGACATTGTGTAGTGCTCAGCATACATAACTCTATGACTTTGTCCGGTAGTTTGTGTGAGGGACATTGTGTAGTTCTCAGCATACATAACTCTATGTGTTTTTCTGTTATACTGCGTGTGGGAGACATTGTGTAGTGCTCAGCATACGTAAATCTATGTGTATGTGTTGTAGTGTGTGCGAGACATCGTGTAGTGCTCCGCATACGTAAATCTATGTGTTTGTCTTGTAGTATGTGTGGGAGACATTGTGCAGTGCTCAGTATACATAAGACATTGTGCAGTGTTCAGCAAATTTAACTCTATGTGTTTGTCTTGTAGCGTATGTGGAGACATTGTGTAGTGCTCAGCATACATAACTCTATGTGTTTGTCTTGTAGTGTGTGTAGGAGACATTGTGTAGTGATCTGCATATATAAATCTATGTCTTTGTATTGTAGTGTGTGGGAGACATTGTGTAGTGCTCAGCATACGTAAATCTATGTTTTTTGTTATACTGTGTCTGGGAGACACTGTGCAGTGCTCAGCATACGTAAATCTATGTGTTTGTCTTGTAGTGTGTGTAGGAGACATTGTGTAGTGATCCTCATATGCAAATCTATGTGTTTGTCTTGCAGTGTGTGGGAGACTTTGTGTAGTGCTCAGCATATGTAAATCTATGTTTTTCTGTTATACTGTGTGTGGGAGACATTGTGTAGTGCTCAGCATACGTAAATCTATGTGTTTGTCTTGTAGTGAGTGTGGGAGACATTGTGTAGTGCTCAGCATACATAACTCTATGACTTTGTCCTCTAGTTTATGTGAGGGACATTGTGTAGTTCTCAGCATACATAACTCTATGTGTATGTGTTGTAGTGTGTGGGAGACATTGTATAGTGCTCAGCATAAGTAAATCTATGTGTATGTGTTGTAGTGTGTGGGAGACATTGTGTAGTGCTCAGCATATGTGAATCTATGTGTTTGACTTACAGTGTATGTGGGGGATATTGTGTAGTGCACAGCATATGTAGATCTATGTGTTTGTCTTGTAGTGTGTGTGGGATATTGTACAGTGCTCAGTATATGTAAATCTATGTCTTTGTCTTGTAGTGTGTGTGGGAGACATTGTGTAGTGCTCAGCATATGTAAATCTATATGTTTGACTTGTAGTTTGTGTGAGGGATATTGTGTAGTGCTCAGCATATGTGAATCTATGTTTTTGTCTTGTGGTGTGTGCTTGTGCATGTGTGTGTGTGTGTGTGTGTGTGTGTGTGTGTGTGTGTGTGTGTGTGTATGTGTGTGTGTGTGGGACACATTGTGTAGTGCTCAACATACATAACTCTATGTGTTTGCCTTGTAGTGTGTGTGGGAGACATTGTGTAGTGCATAGCATATGTAAATCTATGTGTTTGTCTTTTAGTGTGTGTGTGTGTGTGTGTGTGTGTGTGTGTGTGTGTGTGTGTGTGTGTGTGTGTGTGTGTGTGTGTGTGTGTGTGTGTGTGAGACATTGTGTAGTGCTCAGCATATGTAAATCTATGTGTTTGTTTTGTAGTGTGTGTGTGTGTGTGTGCGTGTGTGTGTGTGTGTGTGTGTGTGTGTGTGTGTGTGTGTGTGTGTGTGTGTGTGTGTCTGTAGGTGTGAGACATTGTGTAGTGCTCAGCATACATACATTTATGTGTTTGTCCTGTAGTGTGTGTGTGAGACATTGTATAGTGCTCAGCATACATACATTTATGTGTTTGCCTTGTAGTGTGTGTGGGACACATTGTGTAATTCTCAGCATACTTTACGTGTTTGTCTTGTAGTATGTGTGGTAGACATTGTGTAGTGCTCAGTATATGTAACTCTATGTGTTTGTTTTGTAGTGTGTGGGGGTACATTGTGTATTGCTCAGCATATGTAAATCTATGTGATTGTCTTGTAGTGTGTGTGGAAGACATTGGGTAGTGCTCAGCATATGTAAATCTATGTGTTTGTCTTATAGTGTGTGTGGGAGACATTGTGTAGTGCTCAGCATACGTAACTCTATGTGTTTGGCTTGTAGTGTCTGTGGGGTACATTGTGTAGAGCTCAGCATGCATAAATATTTGTGTTTGTCTTGTAGTGTGTGTGCAAGACATTGTGTTGTGCTCAACATACGTAACTCTATGTGTTTGGCTTGTAGAGTGTGTGCGGGACATTGTATAAAGCTCAGCATACATAAATCTATGTGTTTTTCTTGTAGTGTGTGTGGGAGACATTGTGTAGTGCTCAGCATATGTAAATCTATGTGTTTGTCTTGTAGTGTGTGTGGGAGATATTGTGTAGTGCTCAGCATATGTAAATCTATGTGTTTGTCTTGTAGTGTGTGTGGGAGACATTGTGTAGTGCTCAGCATACGTAACTCTATGTGTTTGGCTTGTAGTGTTTGTGGGGTACATTGTGTAGAGCTCAGCATACATAAATCTTTGTGTTTGTCTTGTAGTGTGTGTGCGAGACATTGTGTTGTGCTCAACATACGTAACTATGTGTTTGGCTTGTAGTGTGTGTGCGGGACATTGTATAAAGCTTAGCATACATAAATCTATGTGTTTGTCCTGTAGTGTGTGGGGGGGACATTGTGTAGTGCTCAGCCTATGTAACTCTATGTGTTTGTCTTGTAGTGTGTGTGGGGGACATTGTGTAGTGCTCCATATACATAACTTTACGTGTTTGTCTTGTAGTGTGTGCGGGACATTGTGTAGTGCTCAGCATATGTAACTCTATTTGTTTGACTCATAGTGTGTGTGGGAGACATTGTGCAGTGCTCATCGTATGTAACTCTACGTGTTTGTCTTGTAGTGTGTGTGTGGTAGACATTGTGTTGTGCTCAGCATATGTAACTTTACGTGTTTGTCTTGTAGTGTGTGTGGGGGGACATTGTGTAGTGCTCAGCGTAAATAAATCTATGTGTTTGCCTTGTAGTGTGTGTGTGGGTGTGTATGTGTGTGTGTGTGTGTGTGTGTGTGTGTGTGTGTGTGTGTGTGTGTGTGTGTGTTTGTGTGTGTCTGGCACTGTATAGTGCCCAGCATATGTAACATTATGTGTTTGTCTTGTGTATGTGGAGACATCGTAAAGTGCTCAGCATATGTAAATCTATGTGTTTTCTTGTAGTGTGTGTGAGGGACATCGTGCAGTGCTCAGCATACATAACTCCATGTGTTTGCCCTGCAGTGTGTGTGTGTTTGTGTGTGTGTGTGTGTGTGTGTGTGTGTGGCATTGTATAGTGCTCAGCACATGTAACTCTATGAGTTTTTCTTGTAGTGTATGTGGAGATATTGTGTAGTGCTCAGCATACGTAAACCTTTGTGTTTGACTTGTAGTGCACATGGGAGACATTGTTTCGTGCTCAGCATACATAATTCTACGTGTTTGTCTTGTAGTATGTGTAGGAGACATTGTGTAGTGCTCAGTATATGTAAGTCTATTTGTTTTTCTTGTAGTGTGTGTGGGGAACATTGTGTATTGCTCAGCATATGTAAATATATGTGTTTGACTTGTAGTGTGTATGGGAGACATTGTGTAGTGCTCAGCATATGTAAATCTATGTGTGTGTCTTGTAATTTGTGTGGGGGACATTGTGTAGGGCTCAGCATATGAAAATCTATGTGTTTGTCTTGTAGTGTGTGTGGGAAACATTGTGTAGTGCTCAGCATATGTAAATATATGTGTTTGACTTGTAGTGTGTGTGGGAGACATTGTGTCATACTCAGCATACATAACTCTATGTGTTTGTATTGTAGTATGTGTGGAAGACATTGTGTAGTGCTCAGCATATGTAAATCTATGTGTTTGACTTGTAGTGTATGTGGGGGACATTGTGTAGTGTTCAGTATATGTAAATCTATGTGCTTGTCTTGTAGTGTGTGTGGGACATTGTGTAGTGTTCAGTATATGTAAATCTATGTGTTTGTCTTGTAGTGTGCGTGAGACATTGTGTAGTGCTCAGTATATGTAAATCTATGTGTTTGTCTTGTAGTGTGTGTGGGACATTGTGTAGTGTTCAGTATATGTAAATCTATGTGTTTGTCTTGTAGTGTGCATGGGACATTGTGTAGTGCTCAGTATATGTAAATCTATGTGTTTGTCTTGTAATGTGTGTGGAAACATTGTGTAGTGCTAAGCATACATTATGCTACATGTTTGTCTTGTAGTATGTGCGGAAGACAATGTGTAGTGCTCAGCATACGTAAACCTTTGTGTTTGACTTGTAGTGTGCATGGGAGACATTGGTTCGTGCTCAGCATACATAATTCTACGGGTTTGTCTTGTAGTATGTGTAGGAGACATTGTGTAGTGCTCAGTATATGTAAGTCTATTTGTTTTTCTTGTAGTGTGTGTGGGAGAAATTGTGTAGTGCTCAGCATACATAACTCTATGTGTTTGTCATGTAGTGTGTGTGTGAGACCTTATGTAGTGCTCAGTGTACATACATTTATGCATTTGTTTTGTAGTGTGCATGTGTGTGTGTGTGTGTGTGTGTGTGTGTGTGTGTGTGTGTGTGTGTGTGTGTGTGACATTGTATAGTACTCAACATATGTAAATCTATGTGTTTGTCTTGTAGTGTGTGTGTGTGTGGGACATTGTGTAGTGCTCAGCTCACATAACTCTTTTTGTTTGTCTTGTAGTGTGTGTGGGAGACATTGTGTAGTGCTCAGCATACATAACTCTACGTGTTTGTCTTGTAGTATGTTTGGAAGACATTGTGTAGTGTTCAGCATATGTAAATCTATGTGTTTGACTTTTAGTGTGTGTGGGGGACATTGTGTAGTGCTTAGCATATGTAAATCTATGTGTTTGACTTGTAGTGTGTGTGGGTGACATTGTGTAGTTCTCAGCATATGTAAATCTCTGCATTTGTCTTGTAGTGTGTGGGGGACATTGTGTACTGCCCAACATATATGAATCTATGTGCTTGTCTTATAGTGTGTGTGGGGGTCATTGTGTAGTGCTCAGCATATGTAAATCTATGTGTTTTTCTTGTAGTGTGTGTGGGGGCATTGTTTAGTGCTCAGCATATATAAATCTATGTGTTTGTCTTTTAGTGTGTGCATGTGACATTGTATATTGCTCAGCATATGTAAATCTATGTGTTTGTCTTGTAGTGTGTGTGAGATCTATTGTGCTTTGCTCAGCATTTGTAACTATGTTTTTGTCTTGTAGCATGTGTGGGAGAAATTCTGTAGTTTTCAGCATACGTAACTATATGTGTTTGTCGTGTAGTGTGTGTGTGAGACATAATGTAGTACTCTGTGTGCATACATTTATGTGTTTGTCTTGTAGTGTGCGTGTGTGTGTGTGTGTGCGTGTGTGTGTGTGTGTGTGTGTGTGTGTGTGTGTGTGTGTGTGTGTGTGTGTGCATGTGTGAGAGACATAGTATAGCGCTCAGCATATGTAAATCTATGTGTTTGTCCTGTAGTGTGTGTGTGGGAGACATTGTGCAGTCCTCAGCAAATGTAACTCTATGTTTTTGTCTTATAGCATATGGGGAGACATTGTGTAGTGTTCAGCATTGGAAACTCTATTTGTCTTTTAGTGTGCATGGGAGACATTGTGTAGTGCTCAGCATATGTAAATCTATGTGTTTGTCTTGTAGTGTGTGTGGGGGACATTGTGTAGTGCTCAGCTCACATAACTCGTTTTGTTTGTCTTGTAGTGTGTGTGGGAGACATTGTGTAGTGCTCCTCATACAGAACTCTATGTGTTTGTCTTGTAGTGTGTGTAGGGGACATTGTGTAGTGCTGCACATACATAAATCTATGTGTTTGTCTTGTACTGTCTGGGAGACATTGTGTAGTGCTCAGCGTACATAAATCTATGTGTTTGTCTTGTACTGTGTGTGGGAGACATTGTGTAGTGCTCAGCATATATAACTCTATGTGTTTCTCCTGTAGTTTGCATGGGGGACATTGTGTAGTGCTCAGCATTCATAAATCTATGTGTTTGTCTTGTAGTGTGTGGGGGATATTGTTTCATGCTCAGCATACATAATTCTACATGTTTGTCTTGTAGTATGTGTGGAAAACATTGTGTAGTGCTCAGTATATGTAAGTCTATGTATTTTTCTTGTAGTGTGTGGGGGTACATTGTGTAGTGGTCAGCCTATATAAATCTATGTGTTTGTCTTGTAGTGTATGTGTGTGACATTGTATAGTGCTCAGCATTTGTAAATCTATGTGTTTGTCTTGTAGTGTGTGTGGGAGTTATTGTGTTTTGCTCAGCATACGTAACTCTATGTTTTTGTCTTGTAGCATGTGTGGGAGAAATTGTGTAGTGCTCAGCATACATAAATATATGTGTTTGTGGTGTAGTGTGTGTGGGAGACCTAATGTACTACTCAGTGTACATACATTTATGTGTTTGTCT
Organism: Protopterus annectens; assembly: GCF_019279795.1. Lineage (NCBI taxonomy): Eukaryota > Metazoa > Chordata > Ceratodontiformes > Protopteridae > Protopterus > Protopterus annectens. The sequence goes on along the minus strand of NC_056746.1, from coordinate 1,354,940,625 downwards.
TGTAGTGTGCGTGTGTGTGTGTGTGTGTGTGTGTGTGTGTGTGTGTGTGTGTGTGTGTGTGTGTGTGTGTGTGACATAGTATAGTGCTCAGCATATATAAATCAATGTGTTTGTCTTGTAGTATGTGTGGGAGACATTGTGTAGTGCTCAGCATACATACCTCTATGTGTTTGTCTTGCAGTATATGTCGAAGCATTGTGTAGTGCTCAGCATATGTAAATCTATGTGTTTGACTTGTGTTGTATGTGGGGGACATTGTGTAGTGCTCAGCATACGTAAATCAATGTATTTGTCTTGTAGTTTGCGTGTGGGACATTGCGTAGTGCTCAGCATATGTAAATCTATGTGTTTGACTTGTAGTGTGAGTGGGGGACATTGTGTAGTGCCCAGTATATGTTAATCTATGTGTTTGTCTTGTAGTGTGTGGGGGAGCATTGTGTACTGCCCAGCATATATAAATCTATGTGCTTGTCTTGTAGTGTGTGTGGGAGACATTGTGTAGTGCTCAGCATATGTAAATCTATGTGTTTGTCTTGTAGTGCGTGTGGGAGATATTGTGTAGTGCTCAACATATGTAAATCTATGTGTTTGTCTTGTAGAGTACGTGGGAGACATTGTTTCATGCTCAGCATACATAATTCTACATGTTTGTCTTGTAATATGTGTGGAAAACATTATGTAGTGCTCAGTATATGTAAGTCTATGTATTTTTCTTGTAGTGTGTGTGGGCGACATTGTGTAGTGTCAGCGTATATAAATCTATGTGGTTGTCTTGTAGTGCATGTGGAAGACATTGTGTACTGTTCAGCATATGTAAATCTATGTGTTTGTCTTGTAGTGTGCGTGGGAGACATTGTTCCGTGTTCAGTCAGCATGCATAATTCTACATGCTTGTCTTGTAGTATGTGTGGAAAACATTATGTAGTGCTCAGTATATGTAAGTCTATGTATTTTTCTTGTAGTGTGTGTGTGTGTGTGACATTGTATAGTGCTCAGAATATGTAAATCTATGTGTTTGTCTTGTAGTGTGTGTGGGAGCTATTGTGTTTTGCTCAGCATATGTAATTTGTCTTGTAGCATGTGTGGGAGAAATTGTGTAGTGCTCAGCATACATAACTATATGTGCTTTTCGTGTAGTGTGTGTGGGATACCTAATGTAGTACTCAGTGTACATACATTTATGTGTTTGTCTTGTAGTGTGCATGTGTGTGTGTGTGTGTGTGTGTGTGTGTGTGTGTGTGTGTGTGTGTGTGTGTGAGACATAGTATAGTGCTCAGCATATGTAAATCTATGTGTTTGTCCTGTAGTGTGTGTGGGAGACATTGTGCAGCACTCAGAAAATGTAACTCTATGTTTTTGTCTTGTAGCATATGGGAAGACATTGTGTAGTGCTCAGCTCACATAACTCATTTTGTTTGTCTTGTAGTGTATGTGGGAGTCATTGTGTAGTGCTCCGCATACATAACTCTTTTTGTCTTGTAGTGTGTGTAGGGGACATTGTGTAGTGCTCCGCATACATAAATCTATGTGTTTGTCTTGTAGTGTGTGGGAGACATTGTGTAGTGCTCAGCATACATAAATCTATGTGTTTGTCTTGTAGTGTGTGGGAGACATTGTGTAGTGCTCAGCATACATAAATTGATGTGCTTGTCTTGTAGTGTGTGTGGGAGACATTGTGTAGTGCTCAGCATATATAACTCTATGTGTTTGTCCTGTAGTTTGCGTAGGGGACATTGTGTAGTGCTCAGCATTCATAAATCTATGTGTTTGTCTTGTAGTGTGTGTGGGGGACATTTTACAGTGCTCAGTATATGTAAATCTATGTGTTTGTCTTGCAGTCTGTATGGGAGACATTGTTTTGTGCTCAGCATACATAACTCTACGTGTTTGTCTTGTAGTATGTGTGGAAGACATTGTGTAGTGCTCAGTATATGTAAGTCTATGTGTTTGTCTTGTAGTCTATGTGGAGACATTGTGTAGTACTCAGCATACGTAACTCTATGTGTATGTCTTGTAGTGTGTGTGGGAGACATTGTGTTGTGCTCAGCATATGTAAGTCTGTGTTTGTCTTTAAGTATGTGTGGGATACATTGTGTAGTGCTCATCATACGTAACTCTATGTGTTTTTCTTCTAGTATGTATTGAAGACATTGTGTAGTGCTCAGCATACGTAAATCAATGTGTTTGTCTTGTAGTGTGTGGGGGGGACATTGTTAAGTGCTCAGCATATGTAAATCTATGTGTTTGTCTTGTAGTGTGTGCGGGACATTGTGTAGTGCTCAGCCTATGTAAATCTATGTGTTTGTCTTGTAGTGTGTGTGGGAGACATTGTGTAGTGCTCAGTATATGCAAGTCTATGTGTTTGTCTTGTAGTGTGTGTGGGAGATATTGTGTAGTGCTCAGCATATGTAAATCTATGTGTTTGTCTTGTAGGGTGTTTGTGTGTGTGTGTGTGTGTGTGTGTGTGTGTGTGTGTGTGTGTGTGTGTGTGTGTGTGTGTGTGAGTGTGTGTGTGTGTGACATTGTACAGTGCCAAGCATACGTAAATCTATCTGTTGGTCTTGTAGTGTGTGATGGAGTTATTGTGCAGTGCTCAGCATATGTAACTCTATGTGTTTGTCTTGTAGTGTGTGTGGGACACATTGTGTAGTGCTCAGCATACAAAACTCAATGTGTTTGTCTTGCAGTGTGTTTGGGACACATAGTGTAGTGCTCCGCATATAAAACTCTATGTGTTTGTCCTGTAGTGTGTGTGGCGGACACTGTGTAGTGCTCAGCATACATAACTCTATGTATTTGTTTTGTAGTGTGTGTGGGAGACATTGTGTAGTGCTCAGCATATGTAAATCTATGTGTTTGTCCTGTAGTGTATGTGAGAAACATTGTGCAGTGCTCAGCATATGTAACTCTATGTGTTTGTCTTGTAGTGTATGTGGCGATATTGTGTAGTGGTCAGTATATGTAACTCTATGCATTTGTCTTGTAGTGTTCATGGGAGACATTGTGTAGTGCTCAGCATATGTAAATCTATGCGTTTGTCTTGTAGTGTGGGTGGGGGACATTGTGTAGTGATCAGCTCAAATAACTCTTTTCGTTTGTCTTGTAGTGTGTGTGGGAGACATTGTATAATGCTCCGCATACATAACTCTATGTGTTTGTTTTGTAGTGTGTGTGGGGGACATTGTGTAGTGCTCCGCATACATAAATCTATGTGTACTTCTTGTAGTTTGTGAGAGACATTGTGTAGTGCTCAGCATAAGTAACTATGTGTATGTCTTGTAGTGTGTGTGGGAGACATTGTGTAGTGCTCAGCATACCTAAATCTATGTGTTTGTCTTGTGGTGTGTGTGGGACACATTGTGTAGTGCTCAGCATACAAAACTCTATGTGTTTGTCCTGTAGTGTGTGTGGTGGACATTGTGTAGTGCTCAGCATACATAACTCTATGTGTTTGTTTTGTAGTGTATGTGGGAGATATTTTGTAGTGCTCATCATATGTAAATCTATGTGTTTATCTTGTAGTGTGTGTGAAGACATTGTGTAGTTCTCAGCATACATAACTCTATGTGTTTGTCTTGTAATATGTCTGGAAGACATTGCATTGTGCTCAGAATGTAAATCTATGTGTTTGACTTGTAGTGTGTGTGGGGGTCATTGTGTAGTGTTCAGCATCCATAAATCTATGTGTTTGTCTTGTAGTGTATGTGTGGGAGACATTGTGTAGTGCTCAGCATACGTAAATGTATTTGTTTGTCTTGTAGTGTGTGTGGGAGACATTGTGTAGTGCTCAGCATACGTAAATCTATGTGTTTGTCTTGTAGTGTGTGTGGGAGACATTGTGTATTGCTCAGCATATGTTACTCTATTTGTTTGTCTTTTAATATGTGTGGGAGACATTGTGTAGTGTTCAGCATACATAACTCTTTGTGTTTGCCCTGTAGTGTGTGTAGGGTACATTATGTAGTGCTCAGCATACACAACTCTATGTGTTTGCCTTGCAGTATGTGTGAGAGACATTGTGTAGTGCTCAGCATATGTAAATCTATGTGTTTGTCTTGTAGTGTGTGTGGGGAACATTGTGTAGTGCTCCGCATAAGTAAATCTATATGTTTGTGTTGTAGTATGTGTGGGAGACATTGTGTGGTGCTCAGCATACATAACTCTATGTGTTTGTCCTGTATTGTGTTTGTGAGACATTGTGTAGTGTTTGGCATACGTAACTCTATCTGTTTGCCTTGTAGTGTTTGAGAAGACATTGTGTAGTGCACAGCATACATAACTCTACGTTGTCTTGTAGTATGTGTGGTAGACATTGTGTGGTGCTTAGCATACGTAAATCTTTGTGTTTGACTTGTAGTGTGTGTGGGGGACATTATGTAGTGCTCAGCATATGTAAATCTAGGTGTTTGTCTTGTAGTGTGTGTGTGTGTGTGTGTGTGTGTGTGTGTGTGTGTGTGTGTGTGTGTGTGCATGTGTGAGACATTGTGTAGTGTTTAGTTTTTCTGGCAACCTCTTTGGTATTTGTTGTGTGTGAGAGCCTTGTCTCCAGAGATAGTTTATAAGTGTATCTGTAACATACTGTATCTGATTGTTTTAGAATCTGGTGGTTATCAGATAACATGAGACAATTAATTCCTCTCTGCTCCTTCTCTCACAAGGAAGAGAACTAAAGCAAATTCTAACATCTCTTCTATTAACTGGAGATGTTCACCCTAACCCAGGCCCAAACACCTCCTCCTCTATCTCTAAATCTATTACATTTGCATCCCTTAATGCACAAAGTATAGCTAACAAAATTCATAACCTTCAAGCCTGGCTACACCATAACAATCCTGATATCTTAAGCATATCTGAAACCTGGCTAAAACCTCATATCAAAGACAAGGAGATAGTCCCACCTAACTACTCTATTATCAGGGCAGACAGAACCAGCAAAAAAGGTGGTGGAGTAGACCTACTCTACTCCTCCTCTCTATGCATTACTCCCTACAATAAAGCTGTTCCCCAATTTAACAATGCAGAATTAATAATTGCCCAGCTTCAATTAAACAAGTGGAAAAATATATGTATTGCCTCTCTCTACATTCCTCCTGGAGACAATATCTCTACTCTTGAAGATATCCTCACCTGGTTCTCAACCAATATATCTAACGAAACCATCATAATGGGAGACACCAACATCAATTGGTCCTCCACTCAATCCCATACCCCCTCCATTAACATCAACCTATATAACTTCTCCCAACTCATCAACTCCTCCACTAGACCCTCTAAAGACTTCACCAATGGCAGTATTATTGACTGGATCTTAGTCTCTCACCCCCACTACTACCCTGATAGTGGAACTCTCCCTGACTCATTAAGCGACCACCTTCCCATCTTTGCTACACGCCTCCCTTCTCCAGTTCAAACTATCCATAATTACATTTCTTTCAGACACCTAAAAAACTTCAACCCAGAAGCCTTCTCCAACTCCTTAAAATCAGTCAACTGGTGCCCCCTAAAAACTCTCCCCCTCGAAAGTGCAATCACTCACTTTAATACTACCTTCCAAAGCCTTTTAAATATTCATGCTCCATTAAAAACCAAAAGAATAAAAAACAAAACTACCCCTTGGCTAACTAAAAGCACATTGAAAACCATGCGATTAAGAGATAAAGCCTGGTCACACTATCAGAAGCACAAATCTTCCACTACCCTTAATGAATACAAAACTCTTCGCAATACAGTAAAAAAGCTTATTTCGACAGACCGTCAAAACTATTACTCTTCCCTCCAAAGTAAATACAAATCTGACCCACAAAAATTCTGGAAAGGTATAACATCCTTCCTAAAACCCGGCACAACTGAAAACCCAAACCCCAACCCAAATGTACAAGACATTGAACTCGCCACCGAATTCAACTCCTTTTTCATTGACTGTATCTCCAAACTTACCTCTTCCTTCTCAAGCAACCACCCACCCCCTACTACCGCCTGCCCTCTTCCTACACCCCCCTCTTCTCCACTCAATCACCCTACTACCTCACAAACCCCTATATTCTCACTGAAACCAATCCCTACCTCCACTGTAAAAAAACTACTAAAGAAGCTAAAACCATGCACTAATGCCCCCGATAACATCCCCTCACACTTCCTCAGCACATCTGCAGATGCCATCGCCCTCCCAATTAGTATCCTAATAAACCGCTCCATCCAAGAAGGTCTTGTTCCACAAGTCTGGAAAAAAGCTTTTATCATTCCCCTTCATAAAGGAGGGAATAATACTAGCATTACCAACTTCCGGCCCATCGCCATCCTCTCTCCCATATCAAAAATTCTAGAAAAATGTATCCATTTACAACTCCTTCCCTATTTATTAGACAACAATCTACTAAGTCCTACCCAACATGGCTTCCACCCTAATCATAGTACTATGACAGCCCTCCTTTCATTCCTTGAAACTGTGAATAAAGCTAGAGACTCCGGTCTAACTGTATCTACCATCCTTCTTGATCTCTCCAAAGCATTCGACACTATCTCCCATAACCTACTGCTCACTAAATTGTCAAAGCTAAACCTAACACCTGCAACTCTTAACTGGTTCACCAGCTATCTCTCAAACAGGCAACAAACTGTCAAATGGAAAAAAGCCATCTCCTCTTTCCTACACCCCCCACAGGGGTCCCACAAGGCTCCATATTAGGCCCCCTCCTGTTCAACATCTTCATAAATGATTACTATCACTCTATCCCCCATGCTAGTATCATCCAATACGCTGATGATTCTACAATCATCTGTGCAGCCTCTTCCATTCCAACCATTCTACAGTTCACGCAAGAAGCATTCCCCACCACAGAACTGTGGATGAAAGATAACCATCTTGCACTTAATGCAGCCAAATCAAAATTAATGATATTTACCCCCTCTAAAACAAACACATTTGATAAACAACTATTCTCCATCACCAGTCAGAATAATACTCCACTTGAACTGGTATCTGAAACCAAACTTCTAGGAGTTCAAATTGACAATAACCTAAAATTTGAGTCCCATCTACTAATAAACATAAAAAAAAACACCAAAAACTTGGCCTGATCTATCGACACAAGCGATTCCTCTCATCAACAACCAAACTCACTCTCTCTACTACATTTCTCTTACCCTCTCTCCTTTATGGTGCCCCCCTTTTTACTAACCTACAATCATCTATTAGAACTAAACTATCTACCTGCTACAACAAAATAGCCAAATTTGCCACTAGTACCAAAGCTTCAACACACCACTGCACACCACTTCATAAACTAAATTGGCTCGAACTTCCCAACTACCTCTCCTACACTAAACTCACATTTGCACACAAACTCATCCTCCAACCATCCCTCTGTTCCACCCTTTCTTCTACCTTTAAAATTCACCAGACTCAAAGACCTCTCAGATCCACTAATCAGAACCTAATAGTAGTCCATAGAACCCTTCGCCCCCCAGGACAAAAGCTCCTCTCTTTTTCCATAGCTCGATTATGGAACTCCCTACCTCCCTCCATTCGCACCATCGCTAGCCTTCCTACCTTTAAAAAACCACTTCACTCCTACCTAACATCCAGATGGGAATGCTCCTGCTCCCTCCCCACATAATCATTCTCCACTTCCTCTATCCTTATTACTTTCACCTCCTATATTTTGCTCATAATCCTATTCTAAATATCATCTATCAACCTAAAAAAAAAAAAAAAACAAAAAAAAAATGCATATAACTACACTCTATCATTATTTTCATGGCTAATTCTACTGTTTGTAAACTTTACCTTGCTATGAGTTGTATACTATGTAATGTATATCTCTGTAACATGTATTCTTATTGGAGCTTTTCTCCCCAAAACTCCATTGGAAATGGGTTCACTTGGCCCAATGGACCATCCTGGTTAACCAACAGCAAATAAATAAATAAATAAACAGTAATATTAATCCCAAACTAGACCCTAAAAGCAATGTTCAGGCTTTCCAGTCATTCTGAATCACGTGGTATGCCAGGATATAATGTCCCTCTGCTTCTGTCAACAAGACCAAAAGTAGAAGTACTTCCAGGCTCTCCAGGGATTGGTATTTTTGTACCAGATGTTACCAGTTTCAAATGTAAGCTGGAAAGAAGAGTTTAATACTCTAAATATTGCACTGTGCACTAAGTGAGTGAGGTCATGTGAAACAGGGGCTAAAAATAGTCTAAGGGGATGGCCTCCTCAGTTTGATCATTCAGTGCCCAGTAGAATGAGTAGATGAGTTCAAAGGGAAAGGATTTTCTAAAGCTAAATTTATAATACAGGTGGGCAACTCAAAATCCACTAAGTTTAAAAAGCACAACAGTAACTTGGGCAGATGGATTGGAAAACTGTTAGGCCTACAGATTTTTCAAAACAGGAAATAAAAGCAGTAAATAAAATGCATAAACATAGCAGAAAATACAGAAGGCAGCTGTAAATGGCTTTAAAATTAAGTTCAGACTCTAAAGAACATAAACTGACTTCCCTTTTTTTCTTTTTTATGTTAAAAATCCAGGAAGGAGCCAATGCAGAGTAATGAACCATATTAACTGCACATCATACCAGCAGCCCTTGTCATCTATATGTAGAGTAGTTTACTCTATCTGCATGTGGAAATAGTTTTCCACATGGTTTACATGTAATACATAACATTATATAGCCACAAGAGTAGTTTTCTACTGCTGTTCATGTTGTGCTATGTCCAACATTATCTGCACACCACAGCAGTGTACAGTTTTGATCTGCATGCTGAATATTGCACCACATTATCCACACACTGGATTACCATTTATATCGTCTACATATAATGTAATGTGCTACATCATCTGCATGTGGGAGTAAGGTAACACACAATCCATGTCAAGGAATGTGTCACATTATCTGTACAAGGCAGAAGTGATAAATATGGTCTGCATGTAATGGAAATAATTTTCTTGGGTGGTGAAAGCCAGGGAATCTTTTTGGTTAGGCTTATATAGGCCTCAGGGACGATAGCCTAGTATCTACCTATAAACCTATGAACCTATCTGCTACATCATCTGCACATGGAAGTAAGGCACCAGAAAATCCATGTCAAGAAATGTGTCACATTCTCTGTGTGTGGGAGTAGTGTTACATGTAACCACATACAACGTAATGTACTACATCATCCGCACATGAGAGGAGTGCTCCACATGATCCACATGGAGGAATGTGTCACATTTTCTGTATGTGGGAGAAATGATAAATGGGGTCTATATATAATGAACTGTATTACATCATCTGCACATGGACTAAGGTACCATGCAGTCTTTGTGGAGGAATGTGTCACATTATCTGTACATTTGAGAAGTGATAAATGTGTTCGACATATAATGTAATGTACTACATAATCTGCACATGGGAGTAAGGTACCACACAATCCATGCAGAGGATTGTGTCACATTGTCTGTACATGAGAGAAGTGATAAATGTGGTCTACATAAAATACAATGTACTACATTATTTGCATGTGTAAATAAGTTTCCACGTGATCCATGTCGTGGAATGTGTCTCATGATCTGTACATGGGATAGTGTTTTGTGTAGTCTACATACAGTATAATGCAATGTACTACAAGATCTACACATAGGAATATGGTTCCACATGATCATTGTTGAGGAATGCATTACACAATTTGTAATTTGTACATGGGAATAGTGATTTAAGTTGCATATATGCAATGTAATATACTACATCATCTGCACATTGGAGTAAGATACCACACAGTCCATGTTGAGGAATCTGTCACTTTATCTGTACATGGGAGAAGTGCTAAAAATTGTCTACATATAATGTAATATATTACATTAAAGGTACATAGAAGTAAAATACAACAAAGTCCATGTTGAAGAATGTGATCTTATCTGTACATGGGAGAAGTAATAAATGTTGTCTACATACAATGCAATACACTACAAGATCTGCACATGAGCAGTGTTCCACTTGATCCACAAAGAGGAATGTGTCACATTATGTGCACACGGGAGAAGTGATAAATGTGGTCTACATATAATGTAACATATTACATCATCTGCAAATGGAACTAAGGTAGTACAAAAATCCAGGTTGAGGAATCTGTCACATTATTTACACATGAGAGTAGTGTTACATGTATCCACGTACAATGTAATGTACTACATCATCTGCACATGAGAGAAGTATTCCACATGATCCACCTTGAGGAATGTGTCACATTATCTTTACATGGGAGAAGGGAGAAATGTGGTCTATATATAATGAAATGTATCACATCATCTGCACATGGAAGTAAGGTATAACACAGTCCATGTTGAATAATTCATCACATTATCTGTACATATGTGTTTGAAATTTGTATATAAAGCATTGGCTAAAAAAGCTATTTTATCTGATGAAATTTTAAAAATAGTTCAACAAAAGCACTAATACAGTTTCTTTTTGGAATAAAGCTGTGTTGGGTTTACCCTGCTGCCTTTGTGTTGATTTACAAAAGAGCTGTGTTTGGATCTATTCTGCTGCCTTTATGTTGATTTTGTGGCCAGTTTGTCTTCGTTTTGAATTTCTTCTTCCATATAATGAAATGTATTACATCATCTGCGCATAGGATTAAGGTATCACACAATCCATGTCAAGGAATGTGTCACATTATCTATATATAGGAAAAGTAATAAATGAGGTCTTCATATAATGCACATATGAGCATAAGTTTCTACATCATCCATATTGAAGACTGCATCTCATTATCTGTACATGGAAATAGTCTTTCATGTGGTCTACATATATAATGCAATGCACTATGCCATGTGTACATGAGAGCAGGGTTTCAAATGATCCAAGATGAGTAGTGCATTACATTACTTGTACATGGGAGTAATGTTTAAAAGTGTATACATACAATGTAATGGACTACATCATCTGCACATGGGACTAAAGTACCTCGCAATCCATGTTGAAGAATGCATCGCATTATCTGTACATGGGAATAGTGTTTCAAGTTCTATGCATGCAATGTAATGGACTATATCATCTGCACTTGGGAGCAAGATTCCACACTATTTATGTTGAGAGACATATCACATTATCTGTGCATGGGAGTAGTGTCTGAAATTGTATACATTCAATGTAAAGTACTACATCATCTATACATGGGAGTAAGGTATGACACAGATCACTCTGAGGTATGTGTCACATTATCTCCACGCAGGTGTAGTATTTTATATGGTCTACATAAAATGTAATACACATCATCTGCACATGAGTGTAGAGTTTCACAAGATCCATGCAGATGAATGCGACACATTATCTATGCATGAGAGTAGTGTTTCATGTGAACTAATTACAGAGTAATGAACATTGTTTATAGATGGGAGTGGAATCCACATGCAGAGGGAAGAAGTGATGTTCCACATTATCTCTACACAGAAGTAGTGTTTCATGTGCTCCACGTATACAGTAATATAGTATCTTGCTTGCATATTTGAGTAATGTTCCACACAGGCCACATACAAAGTAGCACATTATACTTACATGACAGTATTATTTCATACAGTTTATGTATAAAGTAAGCTAAGGCATTGTCAGCACATGGGAGTAATGATTCACATTACCTGCACGTCAGAACGGTATAATGCATGGTCTATGTGCAAAGCAATGGGCTATATTACCTGTACACTTGGACTGTGTACCACATAATCTGCTCATAGCTATAGCCTGCCTCATAATCCATATACAGAGCAGGGCACCACATTCTGTACACTGGGACTGTGTGCCACATAATCTGCTCATACCTATAACGTGCCACATAATCTGTATGCAGAGCAGGGCACCACATTCTGTACACTGGGAATGTGTGCCACATAATCTGCTCATAGTTATAGTGTGCCACATAATCTGTATGCAGAGCAGGGCACCACATTCTGTACACTGGGAATGTGTGCCACATAATCTGCTCATAGCTATAGTGTGCCACATAATCTGTATACAGAGCAGGGCACCACATTATCTGCCATGGGAGTACTATATGCCAGCCAGTCTTTGCATCTGTCCTTCCTAGCATTACAACATAAACTGCATCGATGGGAAGTGTTTTTATACTTTCACTTCAGGGGCAATAATAACAAGTTACTATTTTCACACCATGTGCAATACAGTCATCAACATTATTTTGAATAAGATAATGCTAACTTGTTTGTGTATAAATGAACAATTAAATATATTTACTTCTTTCAGGAACAAAAGTAGAAACAACACTCACTAAAAAGTTATTATTTTTTGTGTATGACTTGGTAAATTGCTGAATTCTCACTTTCATATCTCACATTGTTTCTCCCTTAGTGGGATATTTCATTTCTAATGAACTATTTCAAAATCATGCTAAATAAAAGAAAGTAGAATAACAAGGCGGGTCAAGGCAGAAATTACTGGAAACAAAGCTCTGTGAGTTATATTCTTGTTAATGGAGAACAGGATGCACACCACTGTGGATAGCACTGTGAGTTATATCCTTGTTATAGGAGAACAGGATACACACCACTGCGGATAGCACTGTGAGTTATATTCTTGTTATTGGAGAACAGGATACACACCACTGCGGATAGCACTGTGAGTTATATCCTTGTTATAGGAGAACAGGATACACACCACTGCGGATAGCACTGTGAGTTATATCCTTGTTATAGGAGAACAGGATACACACCACTGCGGATAGCACTGTGAGTTATATCCTTGTTATAGGAGAACAGGATACACACCACTGCGGATAGCACTGTGAGTTATATCCTTGTTATAGGAGAACAGGATACACACCACTGCGGATAGCACTGTGAGTTATATCCTTGTTATTGGAGAACAGGGTACACACCACTGCGGATAGCACTGTGAGTTATATCCTTGTTATAGGAGCACAGGATACACACCACTGCGGATAGCACTGTGAGTTATATCCTTGTTATAGGAGCACAGGATACACACCACTGCGGATAGCACTGTGAGTTATATCCTTGTTATAGGAGCACAGGATACACACCACTGCGGATAGCACTGTGAGTTATATCCTTGTTATAGGAGAACAGGATACACACCACTGCGGATAGCACTGTGAGTTATATCCTTGTTATAGGAGAACAGGATACACACCACTGCGGATAGCACTGTGAGTTATATCCTTGTTATAGGAGAACAGGATACACACCACTGCGGATAGCACTGTGAGTTATATCCTTGTTATAGGAGAACAGGGTACACACCACTGCAGATAGCACTGTGAGTTATATCCTTGTTATTGGAGAACAGGGTACACACCACTGCGGATAGCACTGTGAGTTATATCCTTGTTATAGGAGAACAGGGTACACACCACTGCGGATAGCACTGTGAGTTATTTCCTTGTTATAGGAGAACAGGATACACACCACTGCGGATAGCACTGTGAGTTATATCCTTGTTATAGGAGAACAGGATACACACCACTGTGGATAGCACTGTGAGTTATATCCTTGTTATAGGAGAACAGGATACACACCACTGCGGATAGCACTGTGAGTTATATTCTTGTTATTGGAGAACAGGATACACACCACTGCGGATAGCACTGTGAGTTATATCCTTGTTATAGGAGAACAGGATACACACCACTGCAGATAGCACTGTGAGTTATTTCCTTGTTATAGGAGAACAGGATACACACCACTGCGGATAGCACTGTGAGTTATTTCCTTGTTATTGGAGAACAGGATACACACCACTGCGGATAGCACTGTGAGTTATATCCTTGTTATTGGATAACAGGATACACACCACTGCGGATAGCACTGTGAGTTATATCCTTGTATAGGAGAACAGGATACACACCACTGCGGATAGCACTGTGAGTTATATTCTTGTTATAGGAGAACAGGATACACACCACTGCGGATAGCACTGTGACTTATATCCTTGTTATAGGAGAACAGGATACACACCACTGCGGATAGCACTGTGAGTTATATCCTTGTTATAGGAGAACAGGATACACACCACTGCAGATAGCACTGTAAGTTATATCCTTGTTATAGGAGAACAGGATACACACCACTGCGGATAGCACTGTGAGTTATATTCTTGTTATTGGAGAACAGGATACACACCACTCGGATAGCACTGTGACTTATATCCTTGTTATAGGAGAACAGGATACACACCACTGCGAAGTTTATGATAGTCATTGGAGAATAAACTAACTAGCTTGTAGAATGTAGGGAAAAAAAGAGTAACAGTGAAGATTAATGAGAGGGGAGATTCTGCCAGTAGGGATGACAACCATGAGGGATACAGACAATAGGCAAGAGGGGGCTGGAATCTGGCAAAACTAGCAAAGGAACCAAGGTATTGAGAGCAAATAACTGGAGAAGGAAAAAAGATAGAATGGGAAGACACCAAGAATTTATTTAGACTGCAGGTTACAGACTGTCTTCCCAATCAGGGATTGATATTAGAGTATAGGCAAACAGAAAGAGATAGAGGGGTTCTAAATGAAAGACCAGCACTGGCAGAGGTTTTAACAGAATCTAGAAGAGAAGCTGCCACTGAAAAATGAATAATTAGTAGAGCATATAAAATATTACATGATAACTAAATCAATCAGAGGAGGTTAGAAAGGATTGGGAAGGAAAATCCGATAAGCAATTCACAAAGAAACAATGGGACAATATGTGTATGTCTCCCAAATATGCAACAAAATCTAGAAGATTTAGAATTTTTGCCTGGAAATGTTTATGTGGATAGTTTTATACCCCAAGTAGGCTCCAGAGAATTTTTCATCAGGCAGACAGTAAATGTTGGAGGTGTGAAGGGGAAGAAAGAGGTAATTGGGAACATTGTCTGGGAGTACAGTGAGCCTGCAGACTTTAAGGACTCCCTGCAAGATGCTCTGTCGGACATGCTGGGTGGGCAGATTGGTCTGATGAGGGAGATGATTTTGCTGAGCTATGATACAGAATCAGAATTCCTAGACATGGTAAGGCCTTGCGGCGTCTAATAATGGTGGCTGCCAAAAAAACAATTACTAGAAAATGGAAATCAAAATCTAAACCAACGATACTGGAAGTAGTGAATATAGTAACAGAGATAAAACACCTGGAATTGAGAGCTTTAGAAAAGGGTAGGGGCAAACAAACTACATAGAAAAAATGGGAATTCTGGGAACAATACATACAAGGGAGGAATGAGGTCTAAAAGGTGGCAGGGCTTAAACAAGCTATGTAATGTTGGAGTGAGAAAGATTGGGTAGGTTATAAGTGATGTATAATGTTTGCAACTGGGAGTGTATCAGTATGGTTTGTGATGTAAAATGCTTCCAACTAGTATTGTGTCGATGTCGTCTGTTTTCATTTATATAAATGTATGATTGCCTATATAGTAAGTGATGGTTAATAAAGATGCTTCTTATTTACAAAAAACGCAGGAATTAAATAATTTATGTAATATTCCTTAGGTTATATGATGTATAGCAATATATGTGAAGTATAATGCTTTTTATGTTAATATCGTTTGATTACTTTTATATGAATGTAACTGTGCCACAAGTGATAATTCAATGAAGGTATTTGAAAAAAAAGATTAATTCAGCTACAAACAGTTGCGCTAGCCTACTTTCTCAGAAGTTTCAGCAATGAAAAAGAAAATGAAATGAATTTCAAGAGTAAGAAATTATGAAAAGTTGCAATTTATGCATGGCCACTCTTCCAATGGTCATCCCTTTGTTCTCTCCCGTCTGACCTGAGCATGTAATGAATGTAACTTCTTTATTTTATTGTACGTACTGTAAATACGTAATATGCTTTTGAATGCTTAATCTCTTCATGCTCATTTTGTTACTCATGACTGGATACTGTACGACAATTTCTGTTTTATTGCGAATGTTTTATGATGTTTCCTGACTATATTTTAAAGCGGTTCTAAAGTTGACTTTGCATATCATGTTTCTTGTAATCACCCAGGTTGAGCTTAAAAATGGGCAGGTTGGATCAGGGATCTGCTTTGGTAAAAAAAAGAATAAATAAACAAACAAATGAAGCAGAAATAGTTCATCCACTCTAACTATCTTTTTGTTTTAAAGTAGTGGCAGTCATGACATCAGTCTGTTAACAACAGGGCTACAAATTGATTTTAACTTGCGACTACAAAGTCATTTTAACATATTTGAAACTGTCAGTTAAAATATTACATGGTTTCAGATATGAGGGAAACAAAATAAAAAAGCAAAAAAAAAAAAACATACTTTGAGCGTCCATCCAAAAATAAAAGGCAGTATAGCAAACTTTAGACTTTGCTGATTATTGTAATGTGTGCATTTAAAATTTACTGTTACTCATGAAGCTTTTCTCCTCGGCCCTCCACTGAAAAAGAACATGTGTCCAGTTGGACCTTCCCGGTAAACAAATGTTAAATAAATAAATAAATAATTCAGTTATGTTGTATGGAGTGTCACTTAATTGGCTAAATGGTGCATTTATTTTTAAAAAAAAAGCCAATACAGTTGATCAAAAATCAGTTGATTACACATTGCTGAGTGACATCGCAAAGAGCGAGGAGTAGGACATTGTAGGAAATGTACTCTCCCCCTCTGTAGTGTGATCTCAGAGTTGGTATATATAATTAGCAGAGGCTTGGGGGGGTACGGTGGACTTGCTTCTTGCAAATGATAGTGGGTTTTCTTGCCATTTATTTGTGATGCAAGCATATACTTATTAAAGACTAGACTGTTTTTACAGTTATGGCTGGTTGGAGTTCCTTCTATAAGTCCATTGTCTGCTTACATTTGTTGGTTTCAGGCTGACTCCTTTTTTGTGGTTCATATACTTATTTATGATACTTGACTTCTCTATCAGGTCAGCTCATGCATATTGTACTGCTGGCGGCTACTCATCGTTTCATTTTGTTCTTTCGTTAACGAAACCATCACTAGCAGAGAGCTGTGGCCCACGGTACTCTTCCAATATTTCTATAATAATGCACTAAGAAAGTCAGTTGACAAAATGGTGAGAAATTTTAGTTAATGAGATAGAATGTCCATGACATAATCCCAGAAGCATACAGACAAGGACTAAAATTGATTTTCCCTCAAAACAAAAAAAAAGAAAGAAAAAAATAACTATAGGGTTAATAAAGCAGTAACAAATCTGTGCAGCATTTCTCCAAAAGGGGTTTGTTTTATGGCTGCATCTTGAGTGTAGTCATTGTTATTGCTGCTTTTGTTAATTTTCTTTGCCTTTGCATTTTTTATCTCAGTTGCAGAGATGGCATTCCTTTACTCCCTATGCTTCACTGAGAAATGCACAATTGCTGGTCTCTATGTTGAATACCCAGAGAAGCACAACTTGAATCCTTTTTGACATGGCCTAGCACAGAGAAACCTTTGGACAACGCACAACAGTTTAACCTTGTACACCACCATATAATGTGCACTAACACTTATCCTGTCCCTGCTCCTGCCCCTAACCCCAGCCCTACACCTTAGCTTACAAAAAGTCCTTTCCCTTACAGTACCCCTCAAGAAGACACTCGAATACTTTATGTTCAGAAGCAGAAATATACACTACTAAATCCACTGACCTTCCTTGCCTTTTCTCAAACCTAATTTGCAAACACTCACAAACACACAGTCCCACCCTTATTGTTAAAACTTTCTAAATGTTTTGGTATTATAACTGCAAGCACTTAATCAGTTCCTTTTCAAAACTTTCAGCACTTGACAAAGAGTGCTTTCAGTCACTTTCCACAGCTGTAAAATCTGTTGACAACCTATTTGACAGAGTGAA
>NC_056746.1:1354907811-1354917811 GCF_019279795.1 Protopterus annectens | reverse complement strand
TGTCTTGCAACAGTGACATAAGAATAATGAAACCTGATAAAGGTGGGGGCATGGTAATTATGAATGTAGTTGATTATAATAGCAAGATGATGGAGCTTTTGTATAATGATGTCTATCTTGAGGTGTCAAGAAATGAGATTAATATAGCATATCGTAATATTGACCTGGAATTGGAACAGCTATTATTAAATGGGCAAATTACCTTAGAAACCTATAATTATATGCTTATAAGCCATCCAAAAATACCCACAATTTTTGGCATACCAAAAATTCACAAATCCTTAGAAAACCCACCATTAAGACCAATTGTGGACGCAAAAGCCTCAAAAACTTATAGTATTACTAAGTTAATTGACAATATGATGAAAAACATTCTAGATTCACGTAGTCTTGTGATTAGGAACTCATGGGACTTTCTTACTAAAGTTAAACAGGACATGTTTTTTGATAATAACATATTAGTCACTATTGATGTTTGTGATCTCTTTTCAGTTATTCCACATCAAATTGGCCTTGAATGGTATTATGACTATTTATGTGCCAATTCAACACTTAATCATAACACCATTCTGACTTTACGAACATGTATGGAAATAATATTAGAGAATAATGTTGTGACCTTTGAAGGGCATCTTTTTAAGCAAAAACAGGGTGTTGCAATGGGTGCGTGCTGTGCTCCAGTGTTTGCCAACATTGTCTTGGCACAATGGGAGGACCTGTTTGTTACCAACTTGGAATTTAGGACCTCATGGGTATTGTATGGGCGATACCTAGATGATATAGTCCTGTTCTGGAAAGATAGTGAGGACGACCTGAAGAGGTTCTTCACCTATATTAATGGAACTACAAGTTTTCTTAAGTTTACTATGAATAGCAATGTAGAACTGATTAATTACTTAGATGTTACCATCAAGAAAGACTTTGAACACAATTGTTTTGTTTCACAACTATATAGGAAACCTACCTATTCAAATTCACTGTTGCATTATACAAGCGCACACCCATTGCACCAGAAAAAAGCCCTAGTTAAAGGCCAATATGTAAGACTGGCCAGAATGGTGTCTGATTTTGCAGATTTTCTTAGTGAATGTGAAATATTAAAAAACATGTTTTGTAAGAGGGGGTACCCTGAAACCTTTGTCATAGATATTTTTAATGAAGTTAAGACTAAAAGAATGAATGGTCATTTTCTTGCACTACTAGGGCAGGTGTCCACCAAAAGTCATAATGACTGTAAACCTTTAAATTTTGGACGGGTGCTTACTCTTACTTAAACATCCAATTTTATGACATTAAAAACATTATTTCCAAATATTGGAAAATATTTGATGTTGACCCTGAATTATCAGGGAAATTTGGTATTGAACCGCAAGTGGTTTACAAAAGAGACACTTCCCTTAAAGGACTGTTTGAAAAGCAAAAATTTGACACCCACAATGGTGGTACCTTTAAGTGTGGGAGGTGTGCCCAATGCCCTTATGTTATGGACAGAGAAAAAATCAAGCTCAAAAACTTTGGATATATTTCCAGTTCAAAAAGGATGTACTGTTACACTAAAGGGGCTGTGTATTTGGCCTTGTGTAGATTCTGTGCAAGTTTCTATGTAGGTAAAACTAAGAATGCCCTAAGGTTAAGGATTTATCAATATTTATATGATATCAGGAATAAAAATGAAAAGAATGCACTATATAAACATTTAGTTAGTGAACCTACCCATTCCTTCCTGTTCTTTATATTGGAACAGGTAGATCTGGGACCTCGTGGGGGACCCTTGAATGAGTATTTGGAGTTTGTAGAACTCAAATGGCAAATTAGGCTTGATGCTGATCATGCTCCTGGGTTAAATGATAGAATTTCTTTATCTTCTCTGTTGAAATTAAAATCTATGTTTTTTATTTAGTTATATACACTGTTTAGGGATGTTTTAAACTTTTTACATGTATTATTGTTTTATATTTGGCTCGTATTAAGTATATGCAGCCTTGTTAATGGGGGAAATTATGTCAGTTATTTGTGATTGGGTAAGCAATGTATTTAAACAGGTGCTAATTGCAGTATATTTGTATTCTGAGGAAGTCATCTACCAGACGAAAGCGCTTAATACTGCTGTGTTTGCTTGCACTGCTTTATCTTGGATGAACATTGTCTGTGTTTTTTCTGGATTTGGAGTTTTCTGCTTATAAAGAATTTACCATCTACCAAGCATCACTTTTGTCTTGCAACAGCTGCCTTTTATTTTTCAAGTATTAAAATGTAATTTTTAATGATGGATTACAGAATGACATCACATACATCTGGTCATCTGACTTTTGGTTTCCATGCTTCCCTTTGGCTAGTAGCTGTCAGGATTTACACATGTGTGTCAATAATACACATACAAAGCCCTTCTAAGATATGCTGCAGCTCCTGGAAGTCAAAAAACCATTTCAAACCTCCACCCTTCCAGAGTAGCAATTAGTTTACCCTAATGACAATGCAGGAAGCTTCCTACTAAAGACTTTTTGTCTCTGGTTGCATTGAGAAATGTAAGATACAATCTTTATGGCCTAAGCCAGATAATTTAATTTCAAACTATTTTCAAAGTTTGAGATTAACTTCTTCTCTCCCAGTACCCTTTGTTAAAACATATACATTTAAACAGTGGCAATAATAACACATGCTTATTTCTTTTTCTGTCTAGGGTCACACTGTTGGTACATTTTTAACACAAGCAGCTTTACAAATACATTTTTCAACACAAGCATCTGTACAAATTAGTTTGGATATGAATGACATATAATTCTTTACAAAATTCCATCTAACTGTGCTGGAATATGTTATACATCCTACTTCTTCTGGCATAGCTGGATTACCTCACATTGTCACAATGGTCACAAAACCACAATGTTTCACCTGTCCCCTCTGGGTGTTTAAATATTGGCTAAAACCTTGTTTAATCCATAGTGCCTTTTTTAGGCATTGCCAACCTTATAAACAATCAAATATAGCTAAGCCAACTCAGAACATTCTGAAGATGATACTGCTCAATGTGAGGAATCTATAAAAAAAAAACTCCACTCCCTGAAAGATATCCACACTATGGAGAATGTAGCCATCTATATAGTTACTGAGACAAGGTTGAAAACCATGGGGAATACCCCAGCAGTGCAGGGCTATAATGGCTTCCAGACATTTAGGCTAACTACTGTGCAAAAGGGGACAAAAGGTGGCAGTATCTCAATTTACATCAACACACCTCAAGTCTGGTCAAGCAGTATGGTGCACTTGAGTTTCTCCACATACAACCTACCATAAGAAAAATCCTATACTATATCCTTGCATGCTATAGGTCCCCCTCTATAACCCAGGAAATACAATGCACACACTTAAATGAACTCAGGTCACTCTCTATTGAATGCTAAACCAGAACCATGGATGACTTCAACTGCCCCAATATAGACTAGGAACCATGCACAAACTCTACCATGCAGGACCACAAATTTCTGGGCTTTGTCTACATGAATGTCCTGGACCAATTAGTGTGTATACCCACTAGGGGTGCAAACATATTTGACCTGGTCTTCCATAACATGTGGAAACATTGCACTCCCTCAAGTACAACATTTTCATTGGTCAGATCAAACCATAAAGCTTTCTCCTTCAAAATAAAGACTAAATATGGGACACCAGGTAACTCTGGTACATTTAGGAATTATTCCAAGGCTAGCTTGCTATGTTTATGATGCTTTGGCAAAATTTCAAGTCCCTCAAACCCATGGAACACCATTGTCTACATGGAGTAATTCACAAAAACCCTGTACAATCATGTATATAGCTGTATAGAGGCAGTGGTAGCTACCCAAAATAAGCACAGGACTAACTCTAAAAACAAGCCCACCCTGGTGGAATTCCATTATCAATAGATTGTAGAACAATTTAACAAAATCATGGCCAAAAATAAAAAAGTACAATGCCAGCAAGTTAAGAGCCCTCTCATTAAGCTAAATAAATGACTCAAAGGACAAATTAAGTTTAACAAAGCCAAATATGAGGTAAAAGTAGATTCCCTTGCTAAGAACAACCACAAGGCATTCTTCAGCTATGTGCAAGGCCTCAAAGGCAATACACAACGTGTCAAACTAATTGTAAATAGAGCCACCTATACTGAGCTAGACAATATAACAAACCTTGGGAATTCTGCTTCAGCTTTACAACACTCTCCTAGGACATCTCTCAAGAAATAACCCAAATCGTGCTTCCCCTAATAGGTCCTCAATGCACTCTCCAAAGCCAAAAACACAACATCAATGGGACTTGATAATATCCTAGGATGCCTCCATAATAGCATGAAACATGAGCTGTTGGTCTCACTAGAAGGACTATTCCATCGCACTCTCCAAATGGGCTTCATTCCAAGTAAATGGAGGACTGTAACTGTATCCCTCTACAAAAGGGCAGGACATCAATGGACCTAGGAAATTACTGAACCATAAGACTGACTAGTTTCACATGTAAGGGAATGGAAAGAATAATTATGGACATAAAAACAATGGCATAGGAAACCTTCAGACACTGGATTTGGCAATATTTTACTTGAGGGCCTTACCATTTCATTTCGTGCAGAAGTGGGCATTTCGCAAATTGAGTGACAACCCAGTCTGCATACGTAATTAGCCTTCAAGTAATCTCTCTCTCTCTCTCTCTCTATCTCTCTCTCTCAAACTCTCTGTATCTTTGCTTTTAACTTTGTGATCATTACATCCTGAGGTCTCCTTAATGTCAATCATAAAATTAATCAAAAAACAAAAGTAGTTTTTGGCCAATTAACCTATTGCTGTTGTTTTGGGGAAGAACATATTTTCAATTTTCATACATAAATCTATTATAACTGTATTAAATGTTAGGTGGTGTTTTAGTGTTTATGTACATGGGTGTTATTACGTATTCCATTATTCCTATGCACTAGAAGGATACAATATGAAATATTTTTTGCTGCTTGTACATTATTTTCTTATGCTATTTGTTAACATGAAAGAAATTATAATATTTTACCTGTCCGCACGTTTTTACACTGAAGTTTTGTAATTCAACAGATATCGCCATTATTCAGATGTTTGATAATATTGGGAATTACTGATGTTGGTAACATTTTACTGTTTTATTTATTGTTATATTACATGTCAGTATGCTTGTTTTCTTTTTTGACATCCAATGGTACATTCGGAGGGAATGCATATTCATGAATGACATATCACGAGGGTGGGTTTTGGGTGGGGCTTGCTACTGCATATCTGGTGAGGCCCTCAAGTAAAATATCACCCTGGATTAACCCAGTTTGATTTCAGTGAGGTTAAGTCATGCTTTCTCACGCTGATGGATTTCTTTGAGAAGGTCACCAAAGCTATAGATGAATGGGAAAATGATGCATAATGCCTACCTTGACCTGGCCAAAGCATTCAATGCAATACTCCAAGCAGGTATTGTAGACAAGTTCACATAACTAGGTATAAATCCCCAAGTCAATTGGTGTATAGCCACATAGCACACAGATAGTAAGCAAGAAGTTAGGATAGGTGAGTCGACCTTCACAAAAAGGTCAGTCACTAGTGGAGTCCACCACAGCTTGGTGCTGGGCTTCTCCTTTTTTCTGAAGTCAATGCCGATGTCAAAGGCCTCTAACTGATAAGTTTACAGATGATTGCAAACTAGGCACAGTCACAGAATCTCCCAAAGATACTAACATCTTCCAAGAATGCCTTATACAAGCCAATAACAAATAACAAAGACACTCTCCTATGATAAAAACAACTTCAAAGTCTATAGTCAAACCAACTCACCTATAGAAGTGGTCCCCTCTGCCAAACTACTTGGCATTACTGTAGATGAACTCCACAAGTTTGATATTCATATTCAACAAAATATTAAGAAAACCCACCAAAAGCTAGGTATGCTGTATAGAAATAATCACTTTCTCTCCAGCTCTACCAGGCAAACTCTGGCCTCGACTTATCTTCTTCCTTCCTTATTATATGAAGCCCCTCTCCTAACCAACCTGTCCTCCTCTATCACCTCTAAACTAGAAAACTGCTGCAACAAAATCTCTAAATTTGCCTCTAAATCTAAAAATACCACCCATCCTTGCCTAACCCTACAATCCCTGAATTGGCTTGAACTCCCAAACTACCTAGACTATCTCCAACTCACTACTGCATATAGACTCATATTTCACCCAACAAAATGTCCCGCTCTAACTAACATCCGTCCCCCTTATACACCCAACAGAGCTCTCAGATCTGAAAATCAGAACTTAATTACTATCCATAAACTTAAACGTCCTGCTGGCCAACTTCTCCTATCTTTCTCACTAGACAAAAAATGGAATTCCCTTCCCTCCACGCTAAGAAGCATGCCAAACTCAGAAATCTTCAAAACCCAACTATTCAAACACCTGTCCACTAAATGGAAATGTACCTGCCTTCACCCAACCTAATCCAAGGGGATTCTCACTCTGGTTCCCATGCTCTACAACTCTCATAGTTATCTTCCTATGAGCTTATCTAAGCTTTCAACAATTTCTATAGCTTCTCTCTAAGCTCTCAACAACTCCTACAGCTACCCTCACACAGCCCCACCTTGTAAATATTGTAAATAGCATTCTACTGTTGATGTGTGTATGCAAAGCGTGTTTACATTTTCTTAAAAGGTTTGTATGTAAACTGTTTCGACACCTAACACATATCCGTTTTCCTCAAATGAAACTGTATGATCCCTACCTTCAAGCTTAATGAATTTGTTAAATATGCATGATATTGAATGCATTTATGAGTAACTATTCTACATAATATTATTTTTAATATTAACTATCAGTTGTATCTAAATTGTATAATGCATCTCGGAGCTTTTCTCCCTGGGCCTCCACTGAATATGGATCAATTTGGCCCAGTGGACTTCCCCAGTAATCAAACTGCAAATAAATAGATAAATAAATAACTAGTGCCAGAGTCACAGTCTAAATCTCAATACCAAAATATGCATAACAACATCTTTCAGAAAGATCACCATCCCTGGAAATTGCATCATTGATGGTAAACCCTTAAGCACTGACCCTGTGGTCATGGATTTGGGAACACATGTAAATAGTAACTTGGCCTTTGACCATTAAATGTCTATTGTAGAAAGGATGCTATTCTACATTATGTAGGGGTATGACTTCTATGCCTGATGATGTCATTGTTCAGTTCTACTGAGCTCTCATAAGGCCAATCATTGAGTCTAATGCCCTCTTCAGTATGAACTAACCAGGCATATGCAAGAACTGGAGTGTCCTCAGACATTCCTCACAAAAAAAAAAAAAAATACATGGTACAGAAAACATGCCCTGTGTAGACCACCTCAGAGCATGCCTCTCAACTGTACAGATTTTTACAGAATGTCCAGACTTTTGCTTTAGATTTTTTTGGTCTGCTCTTTCGCAAAGTTTGTGATTTTCAGGGAAACCAGTGAAGAGCAAAGTCATTATATAATGACAGACATTTTAGTTTTAGACCTCATAGCTTTCCGAAAATGCATGCTAATAAAAAAAATAACTATTATTCTAGCAATGTTCTATGTTTATGAGTGTTATTTTTTAATCTGCTACTATTTGTGGGCCTCTGTCCCCCATTATTTTAGACTTTGTCCAGATATCATGAGCTAAAAAGTTCAGAGGTATGCCTCAGAGCCTTATCCTTGTATTAAGTCTCCTACAGACTGGTGAAGGGAGATCTATTCCTGGGGCCCTTATCCTTCTATCTAGTCTCCTACAGACTGGTGAGGTGCAATCTATGCATGGGAGCCTTATCCTTGTATACACTCTCCTACAGACTGGAGAGGTGTGATCTATGCCTCAGAGCCTTATCCTTGTATCCAGTCTCCTACAGACTGGTGAGGTGCAATCTATGCCTGGGAGCATTATCTGCATATAAAGCCTCCTACAACCTGGTGAGGGGGCGATCTATTCCTGGGAGCCTTATACTTGCATCCAGTCTCTTACAGACTGGT
Source organism: Protopterus annectens (assembly GCF_019279795.1). Lineage (NCBI taxonomy): Eukaryota > Metazoa > Chordata > Ceratodontiformes > Protopteridae > Protopterus > Protopterus annectens. The sequence goes on along the minus strand of NC_056746.1, from coordinate 1,354,909,792 downwards.
GAAGGGAGTTCTATTCCTGGGACACTTAGCCTTCTATCTAGTTTCCTGCAGACTGGTGAGGTGCAATCTATGCCTGGGAGCCTTATCCTTGTATACACTCTCCTACAAACTGGAGAGGTGTGATCTATGCCTCACAGCCTTATCTTTGTATCCAATCTCCTACAGACTGGTGAGGGGTGATCTATGCCTCACAGCCTTATCTTTGTATCCAATCTCCTACAGACTGGTGAGGTGCAATCTATGCCTGGGAGCATTATCCGCATATCCAGTCTCCTACAACCTGGTGAGGGGGCAATCTATTCCTGGGAGCCTTATACTTGTATCCAGTCTCCTACAGACTGACAAGGTATAATCTATTTCTGGCTTTCAAACCATGCTCTGATTCAGCCATTATGGATCTGTTACATATCTATAAAACAAATAACAGCAGAAAGACCTGATCAAGGAACATGTTGGAGAGACAGGTTTGCATCACAGAGACTACCCCTTCTCCTGGGTACACTTTTCATCCATGTGAACCAGACTTCCTGCCTGCACTTTACTCAAGTGCAACTTGGACCAATGGATGAGTAATTATAAATGTACTCCTGGTCTGCACCTATATGTCCCCCTATATGTCCCTATTCGAAAGAAGACACTTGTAACTGCCTGACCATTCATCATACCCAAGTTATGTCCCATATATATCTGTGAATTGCATCTGGGAAGCATGGCCTAGCTGCAAGGCCCTCTGCAGTCGTTAGCCTAGTAATCAACTACGAACTTATGAACCTATCAGCCTATGAAGAGCGAGGTTGGCATGGCTTTTGAAAAAAAATGGTTCTGAATGACATTTTTTTCAATGATTATTCATGACTTGTGTTTCATATTTGTTTGCTTGTCGGTATATGTGCAGTCTTCAATATCTATGTTTTTTATCTGTACAATACTTTACAGTTTCTTTTTTGGGGCGGGGGTTGATTTGGTATAATTCATTTTCTGATAAGAATCTACTTCCTGTCATCCTCGGTCACTTCCTTTTTCTGAATCATCCTTAGATTTCACTTTCTAGTCATTCTCCATAAGTATACACTTTTTTCTGTAACATAATCAAATATCTTTAATTCCAATATTCTGCTTGATAACAACACTCATATACCTCCTTACTTTACACAATATTTTCTTACTTTAGATATACCTACACTGGGGAAAAAGACAATCATGCTATGTACTGCTTACATTTCAGCAGAGCAAACTAGACATGCACAGTTGTTAAGAGTTATCTCTCTCTGCTCTGGTTTCATTACATTTTTGTATAAAATTTGCTCTTGCAGTCACAAGAAACTCTGTAATTAGAGCTGCAAGCTTATAGTACATATCATATGCAATCCATATCAGGATAGTACAACAAAGTCTGGCTCCATGACATACAGCTACAGAGTCCTGACTGTGATCTAGTCAACCAGAGTTTGATTAGTGGCTCTGATCCTGGAGGGCCGGATTGGGGGGGGGGGCTCCCTCACCTTTCCTCAGGAGAAGTGAGAGGTGTGGGTGCATGGAGAGCACACAGGAAGATACAATTTCCCAGATGGAGTCTAGGGAAGCCACTCTCCATCTTTCTGGGTTGAAGGTAGGGCTTCTTAATGACAATTTCCCTTGTGAGGGACAAATATCATGGTTATTCGTTGCAAGGCCCTTTCTCTTCTTTAACTGTGCGTTAAGAGAGAAAGACAAATAGGACCATAAAAGAAGAATTTCAAGCAACCAAAACAGCTGCCCAAATGATAGGTCATCCTAGCTGACCAGAACACTGTTATGGTGAATGAATGGGATGATTAGGAGTGAGGGGGTCTGTTGATCGACAGACAGTGGGGACAAAAAGTGCAAAAAAAAATTGCAATAAAGAAATACACAATATTGGTATCCCAAACCAACTGCCATCATTACAGTTAATTTAAATCATATTTCAATCCATATACTCACTAAATATTTTTTTATTATT
>NC_056746.1:1354880311-1354902811 GCF_019279795.1 Protopterus annectens | reverse complement strand
ATACCTCTGCCTGGCAAATGGCTTGACAGTAGTCAACACATGGTTCAGAAAGAGAGACAGTTACAAGATCACATACAAGAGTGGCCAATATGCAACTCACATAGATTTCCTCCTAGTAAGGAAAGGGCACTGGGGTAGAATCAATGAGTGTAAAGTCATCCCCAGTGAAACAGTTGGCCCACAACATAAACCACTGGTTGCCCCAGTCAGCCTTAAGAGTGGTTATAGAAGGCTCTAAGGTCAACAGAGACCAGGCTGAAGACCTGGAAGTCAACTAGAGAGAAAGTACAACAATTCAAGGCATTACTCAGGGCTCTAGCACCCCAAGAAGAGAATGACACAGATGAAGTTAAAGAAGAATGGCAGTGCAGTGCCTCAAAACTACAGAACCGATATGTGGCCCAACCAGGTATGGAATTAAGGTACATAAGGAAAGCTGGAGGTGAAATGCAGAAGCCCATGGAGTCATCAAAAAAAGAAGTAGTGCAGGAAAAATGTGACATTATAAAGACCGACCAGGCTAGGAAAGAATACTGATTGGCTAACAAAGAAGCTAAGAAAGGAGTTGCAATAGCAAAGAACAGGGCATCAGAGACACTCTACCAGCATCTGAAAAGTGACTCAGTATGGGGCACAAGGAAACTATATCAGATTGAAAGGCAAAGACAAAAATATAAAAACAGTAGTCAGACACCCTTCGTAAGGGATGCCAGCAACAACCTCCTTATCTGTTTAAGCAGATGGAAGAAGTATTTCCAGCAGCTTCTGAATGAAGAAAACCCCACAGCCTATATTGAGAGATGAAGAGGAGCCCACCCTAGAAGAAGTAAGAATACCACTAAGGAAAATGAAGTCAGGGCAAAGCAGCAGGCTCAGATGAGGTCACAGCAGATATGATAAAGATGCTGGGTGAGATAGGGGAGAAATGGCTACTGAGGGTACTCATAGCAGTGTGTAGAGAAAGGCGTATCCCAGATGACTGGAGAATAAGCATACTCGTGCCAGTGTACAAGAACAAAGGGGACATCACAACTGTGGGCAGTGCAGAGGCATCAAACTCGTGTCACATTGAATGAAAGTTCTGGAAAGGGTGATTGATAAAGAGATACGCAGAGTGGTAGAAAGTAAGATGGGAGATGAGTAGTTCAGATGCAGATCAGGATGTAGCACAGCTGACCCGATGTTTGCAGTGAGACAGAGAGTTGAGAAGAAGCTAGAGATGAAGAACGAGTCCTAGACATGGAGAAAGAATGTGACAAGGTCCCAAGTAACCCGATTTGGGCAGCACTGTGGTGGTTCAAAGTCCCAAAAACATTGGTAGAATTAGTGCAAACTATGTACAAGAACCCAATGACTCAAGTATGAACAGTGCTTAGTCTCACAGAGGGGTTCCCAGTGGGAGTGGGTGTACATCAGAGTTCAGCTCTGAGCCCATTGCTGTTCATACTGGTGATGGACTACATTAGCAAACAGGTCGGAGGGGACAGAGGAACAAAGTTGCTGTATACAGACCATGTGGCATTACAGGCAGAATCTGAGCAAGAACTTTAAGGATAGGGGAATGGAATGCAAAACTGAAGGCACATGGGGTGAAACTAAGCACAGGTAAGACAGTGGTAATGGCAGCAAATTAGGGATATCAGAAAAAGCTGATAGAAGGGAAGATAGTGGAACAGGTTCATAGCTTCAAGTATCTGGGAGGGTAGTCGAGGAGAAGGGAAGTCTGAATAAAGAGGTCAAAGCTAGAATCAGAGAGGCTACAGCCAACTGGCATAGAGTCTAAGGTGTAGTCTATGACAGAAGAATGCCAAGGAAGCTGAAAAGTAAGGTGTACAAGACAGTGGTGTGACCATTACTACTGTATGGTACAGAAACCTGGGCAGTAAAGGCAGAGCAGATGAGGAAGCTAGAGGTGATGAAAATGAAGTGCCTGAGAAGGGTGGCAGGATGTACACTGTGGGACAGACGAAGGAATTAGGACATAAGACAAAAAGCCAAAGTAGCTCCAATTACAAAGATCAAAGAGAACAGATTACAGTGGTTTGGACCCATGTGCAGAAAAGCAGAAGACAATCTGGTGAAGAAGATTTGGGACAGTCAGGAAGAAGGTAAGAGGAAATGAGACCATCCAACAAAGAGTTGGATGGATTATGTGACTGAAGATCTATGACAGTCAAGCATGAGTGTTGAAGAAGGCAGGAGTGTGGCATTGAATCAAGAGAGATGGTGACAGTTAACATAATAGCCCAACCCCAGGTAGAAAGCGGGAAAAAGCGGGCTGATGATGATGATGTATATGGCAACATTCTTTTCGTTCATAAGTTAGTACCAGGTTAGCTTCCCTTCTGGGGCATTTTAAGCTTAGCCAATTTCCCTCAAAGCTGAGAATCAAACCCTATACCTTGTGTCTGTGAGGTAAACACCTTAACAATTATGCCAACTCCCAACCCCTACATCATTTTTATTTTATGTCTTTATTTGCATAATCATAATTCTCTTGTGCCTTTTTTCTAGACTTATCTTTCATAACATATTATAGAGTCAGACTGTGCTGTGGTGCAGCTGTTAGCATTGTGGCCTCACAGCAAGAGGTTCGCTGGGTCGATTCTCGGCTTAGGTGCATTTTGTGCGGAGTCTGCATGTCCTCCCTGCATTCACATGGGTTTCCTCCATGTGGTCCATTTTCCTCCCACATTCCATAGACATGCATCTGGAGTGTTTCTTCTTAGTCCTCTGCTGAAAATGGGCTCTTTCCCAGTGGGAGTTTCCTGGTAAACAAATGTTAAATAAATAAAATAAAAAATAAAATAGAATTATGGTGCAGCATTTCTCCTTGGGCATCAGCCAAAAATGGGGTCTGATCATTTGGACATCACAATTTGTCAAAACGTAAATAAATTAAGGGGGACTAGCATAAAGTAGGTAAGCAATGCTTATTTCTCATACTCACTCCACTACATTCTTATTTCTTACCCTACCTAGTATTAGTTCCTATCTCTTACATTCCATTTGCATGTACACTCTTTACCACTTCCACTAACCTAACTTAACACAGCTTTTCACTTCCTACTCTCCAATCTCTACTATACTCTACCTCATAAACTAACCTTTACCACTTCACATAGAATCCCAACATCTGCTCTCAAATACTCTCTTTCCCTCCACAGGGTCACCTGCTCTATACTCCTTTCCACTTCAGGCACTGTGACATAACCTCACACCAAGTATCTCTACTTTTGATATTTTGCCTATTTATATTCTAGCTCCAAATCTAATACCTCTACTCACATTTCCAGACACACCCTACAAATGGCTATACTCTTAACTTCATTTGCAGTAGTCCTTACCACCACTTATCTAATCACTTTATTTGAAACAAAAAACCTCTACTTGCATAACTACTCACAAAAACAAACGCTTACCCTTAACAACTCACTAGCCCAAGCCCACATCAATATCACCTCCACCTCTAACTACCTACAAGCTAAATATCACAGACTCACTCCCATAAAACTTAATCACCTTGTAGCAAAAAAATTAAAAATCCCATCCATCCTTAATCACAGCCACATACTTGCTCTCAAATATTCCTCCTTACAAGCTGGTGACATCCACCCTAACCCTGGCCCACCTAAACCTAACTTTTCATCTACTACACATTCTCCACCCAACTCCCCTGATACCCTACTTAATTTTCCTAACTCCTTAAAAATTGGACATCTTAACATTCGAAGCTTAAATAATAAAATAACTCATCTCCATGCCCTTCTCAGTACTTACTCATTTGATATTTTCTGCCTCACAGAAACTTGGTTAAAACCTACAACATCTGACAATGAAATTACCCCACCAGGATATAACATACTAAGAAATGACAGATTAAAACGTAAAGGAGGTGGAGTGGCCTTACTCTTTAAAAACAATCTTCTTATATCCCCTATACCCCATACCCCAACCCAAGATAACTCAGCTGAAATCTTGATCTCTAAATTTCAAATCAACTCCAACAAAGCTATATATATATTCTGCATCTACCTACCCCCTGGCCATAACATTACTAATATAGAAGATACCCTGTCCTGGATTTCCTCAACCTACCCACAAGAAACTATTATTCTAGGAGACCTCAACACTGACTGGTATAGTATCAACAATGATAATCCCTCTTCTTACATCAACCTACATAACTTTAAACAAACTATTACCACCACTACTAGAATCAACAAACCTAACAACAAAGAGACCATCCTAGACTGGATTCTAGTTAATAAACAAAGAGAAAATGATCAAGTAGGAACCCTGCCAGATGATATCAGCGACCATTTGCCCACGTTTATCATCAGGCATAAAAACGACATAAACAAACCTCCCAAGTTTATTACTGCCAGAACCAAAAAACATTTTAATCCTGACTTATTTCAAATGGAACTAAATGCCTGCAACTGGAACCCCCTAAAAATCCTCCCACTAGACGAAGCTGTCAGCTACTTTAACCACAAATTCTTAACAATACTTGATACCCATGCACCCAAAAGATCTATCAGGATAAAGTTCAAATCTGCTCCCTGGCTCTCAAAAGACACAAAACAAAAAATACTTATAAGAAACAAATCCTGGGCTAAATGGAGAGCAACTAAAGATGTCTCAGAACACCTGAACTTTAGACAACTACGTAATACTACTAAAAAAGCCATACTCTCTGACAAACAAGCCTATTACAGTAAACTTCAACAGTCTCACACTAAGAATCCACAAAAATTTTGGACTGCCATTAATAACCTTCTTCAGCCCGGCCATTCTAGTACCCCTCCACCCCTAGAGTCAGATAACAAAACAATCTAGAAATTGCCAATGCCTTCAATACCTACTTTACAGAGACCATTCAAACCCTGGCCACAAATCTAACTTCTACAAACACTAACCTACCTAATTCCCAACATGACAATCTTCCTACTTTCAAGATAAAACCCATCTCAATCTCCTTTATCCAGAAACTAATTCACAAGCTAAAACCCTGTACACCCTCTGATGACAACCTTCCAGCTGAATACCTTCAACTTGCATCCAGAGCAATTGCTCATCCTGTAGCTATTCTCATTAACCGTACCATTTCTGAAAGCACTATCCCTAATCTTTGGAAAATCTCACACATCATTCCCTTACATAAAGGAGGCAACTCTAATGAGTACTCCAACTATAGGCCCATAGCACTACTCTCACCCTTAGCTAAGATCATGGAGAAATGTATCCATCATCAGCTAATAGATTACCTTACTAAAAATAACATCCTGGCCAGCTGCCAACATGGCTTTAGACCCTTTCACAGCACCACCACTGCCCTTCTATCTTTCACCAATACTATTAACACCAACCGGAACAATAACTACCTCTCATCTGCACTCTTCATTGACCTGTCAAAAGCCTTTGACATGGTCAATCACTCCCTACTTATAAATACCCTACAATCCCTCTCTCTGGATTCTAATTCTATCCTTTGGTTCAAGTCTTACCTCAGCAACCGAAAACAAGCTGTTTTGTGGCAAAATCACTTGTCTTCATATCTCCCTGTTTTACTAGGAGTTCCTCAAGGCTCTATTTTAGGACCCCTTCTCTTCTCTCTGTTCATAAATGATCTTCATGTAGCTATTCCTCAATCCACCTGCATACAGTATGCTGATGATTCTACTATCATCTGTTCTGCAAAGTCTCTTCCTGAGCTGAAATCTCTAAGCCAAACTGTCTTCTCCATAGTAGAAACTTGGTTCCAAAACCGGTGCTTACTCTTGAATGCCAAAAAAACCAAATTACTTCTGATTACTCCTAACAACAAGACACCTCCCATACACTTCTCCATCCTAGCTAGTAATGGAACCCTTATATCACCTGAACTGACCTGTAAGTTATTAGGAGTTACAATAGACAATAAACTCACTTTTGACAATCATATTAATAACACCATTAAGTCCGTTAATAGAAAATTAGGCTCCTTGTATAGGATAAGACCCTTCCTCACCCCAAAAGCAAGAACTATCGTTGCCCACTCTCATTTACTCTCTACCCTCCTCTATGCTTCTCCCATTTACACCAATTTAAAGCAAAACAATCTCAACAAACTTACCAAAGCCTACAACAGTATTGCAAGGTTTGTAACTGGTAAGCCCTACAGAACCCATCACTGCATTAACCTACATCAGCTAGACTGGCTTGAACTGCAAAATGCGCTGCTACTCTCTCAACTAACTACTGCTCACAAAATCTTCTACCTTCCTAACAACACACCTACACTAAACAATCTTATAGCACCCTATAATAATCTTCATTCCCTACGCTCCTCGAATAAACTCCTAGCTTATATACCCAAATCTAACAACTTAGCTGGTGACTCCTTATTCTCCACCACCACAGGTAAGCAATGGAACATGCTGCCACCCAACCTTACCTCTATTTCCTCTTTTCCCCTCTTCAAACTTAATCTTAAAAATCACCTAAAACTACAATGGTTATGCCCTTGCTGTAACCCTGACTAATATTCTACTATTAGCCTATAACCTATCTTCTCTCTCTTCCTTTACATTACTACTCTGCCAACAAATGTTATGTAAATGTTATCTTCCACATTTTTAACCCGATGGTTTACTTTAAAATGTTACGTTAATTCCTTCCTATTGTATGTGGCATTGCCTCTGATTGCTTTTTTTTTCTATATTATTATTAAGTATGTGGAGCTTTTCTCCCCGGGCCTCTACTGAAAATGGAAATATCTCCAGCTAGACTAGCCCGGTCAACAAATGTAAAATAAAAATAATAAAATAAAATATTTAATTTGAAACTATGATACACAGCATGGAGACTGAAACTGAATCTGAAGTCATGAATTACAAGCTTGAGTTGCAATAACTCATCGTATGATGTTGTAGTACTTTGAAAGGATCATTATAGTGACCTATTCTGCAGGCCATAACTCTGACGTTTGAATCTCAGACAGCATAATGGCTCTATTCTGGTGCACCACAAACTCTTTTAAAGCCACGCACCACTGGACTGGCAGGCAACCATCCACAAGGGATGGAAGGAGGGCACTCCTGAACCATCAACGAGTCCTTTCATAGATCACATGATCGATTATAATCAAATCTGTTATGCACAACATTAAGAAATCAAAAGTAGCAACCAGTCCATAGGAATGGAAGGAATCAAAGGATCTGACAAGCTCAGGGCTCAGTGAGAAAAATCTTGAATTGCTGACATTCTAAATGAAACCCAAAATGCAGAATTATAACTAAGAAAAAATGTCTGACGAAGGGTTGCAAAGAAGAACATGTGACTGTGGCACAAATGGCTACAACGGAGGCATTCCTGAAAAAAAAATGTTGGCAAACCCCTCTAGTGCAGTGAACTTTGACTACAGCATTTTCCAAACTCTGGTTAGCCACCTGCTCAAAAAAAATAGTGACAAGCAGTTTCAGAAGGGTTTGATTGACAATGCAATTTTACATTCCCCGTAGAAAAGGAGACAAAAACCTGGTCCATCTTCCCAGCATGTGTTCATCATGAAATAGTTTGCCCCTTTGCATTGATACTCAAAATATCATAACTATAATATTATGACTACAAATATTGAAATCCAAAACATCAGCTACAGAAGCATTGCGCAAATTGAAAATATGTCATTTTTATATGTGGGACACCCAATGTGGGAGGTTTGGCCCCAGACTCCCAGTGTTTAAATATAACAAACTTGCTCAATTAGGCTAAATTGGAGAAAAGAGCAATGTATTAAATAGTAAAATATTGACATTTCCATTTAGTATAAACAGATTAACCATGGAAATATCTTTCACTGTAACCCATAACAATTCAAATGCAATGAAAAACAGCATTCATGCTGTAAGTCTCAGCAAAAATATATGTGATATTATTTAAGTGCCGATAGAATGAGACACATCAGTGTGCAGTGCTCCCTCCTAAAGTTATGCCCCTATTTCAGATAACACCTGGCCTGCCTTTACACTTCCAGGTTGTGACTCTGTCTATCTCTCTCTCTACCCTGGCTTCTGTCTCTGTGAAGAAAACTTGGAAATGGATAGCTTGGTTTATGGACAAATCCCTTATTCCAAGGGATGCTCTGCCTTTATGAAAGACCAGGTATGGTTCCTTACACATACAGACCTAAAGTTCTAAGATGTCTCATGTAAAGGATATGGCTGGAGTAAACTTAGAGAACTGCACCTTCTGTGAACATTTCCAGACCAGACCTTTAGCTAGATTGTGGTTAAACAGTTAGTGGGTTGTCCTTTTTTACAAATTAACAGACATCGAAGCAGAAAGAATAAGTAATTGTTCAGAGCTTCCCCCTAAAAGAAGTTGTCAAGTTTCAGTTTTGGGGTGTGTCAGTATTTAGAAAAAAAAAGTGGAATATAGAAAGAAAGTTCCCTAAAGGACACCCACAGATCTGATGGCATCCTTCCTCCTCAGGATGTCGTTGATCAGGCCTTCACGGATATGCATACAGGAACACATTACTCAGCTCCCCTTTCTTAGAAGATAAACTCAGGCATACTGTTCTGTGCAGACACACCCCTTGAGCCTGCAGCCCTGTTCAAGACATCTGTACTATCAAAATTAACATTGAGGAAGCATGGCAGCCTGTTCTGGACACTACAGACAGAGTCTGAAGAAGCTCTTCCTTATGCCCAGACTCTGGGAGGTATTCTAGTTTATCCACAGCCTTTCAAGTCAGGTGAACATGGGCTTAGGAGAACTGAGATGTACAGCTGATGGCCCTAAACCCAGCACATCAGGCACATATGACATTTCTTGCCACAAATCCAAAGCTGTAGACTCCAAGAAGACAAACTGTTGTGGAATCAATCTCCTTTTATGGACAAAAGAGATTACTCATGAGTAAACAGCAGAATACTCAAGCAACTGATTGTTTCCACTAAGACAAGAACATGTAAAGGCCATCTACATTGTTGCAGTCTGAAAAGACATGGTTAGGATGATTGCAGGTTGGTCTAATCGTATGTTTGATGACTTGTTTCATGAAGAATAAGCCAGGACTCCTGAAGGTTTTCCCTATGAAATTGCCAGGCATTTTAATACGAGTGAATATGGGTTCAAAGTCAGTAGAAGTTGCTTCTCATATAAACCAGATGATGTGTCTTTCCAAACCAAGAGCCATCTGAAGGAGTGCAGAGTGGGTGCACACAAATTATCCTTTTTCTTCTTGGAGATACATTTCGTGGGATATTTTGACTTTTCCAAGGGAGCCCTGTGCACCTGCTACCCACAGGAAATAATTGTAGTTCATGGTATGTGAAAGCAATTATGTAACTGCTTTGTATACAGCCTGGGGATAAAAAATAGCACTACTGAGAGGCCTACATTAGTGCCAAGCAAAGGTTTCAGACTAAACTCTCTAAGTGAGGAATCCTGCACAAATTCTCACACTCCCTCCAAGCATCAAACATTTGCTTGGCGTGAAGAACCTGAGACGTGAGCCTTGCACAACATGATAAACCAAATCATCCTGGTCAAGGGTCTGTAAGTCTAGATGGGTCTAGAGAGATCCTAAAGAGTGAAGTCCTTGGTCCTGAGTACCGCTGACTATGAATGGGTGACATAAGGTACTGCATCATTGGATCTATCTGGCTGACCAAGGGCAGAAGGCTGGGTAGATTCATCCCAGGGCAACACCAGGGTCAGACCTTGTCTGACCACCTGATCATCTGGAAAGGTGCATGGTGGTTGGAAACTCAAATCCTTCCTAATGGAAAATGGGCAAAGCACTTGCAGGGACTAGAGGCCCAGCCAAATGGCCTCATGTCTAGAATAGTTAAGGTTAGGTGTGGTGTCTTCAATGTTTATCCTTACAGCAGTGCTCTGAATTATGTCTGGGGCTTCATAGTTATCTCTTCATTGAGTTCCTATATGAGGAGCTCTCAACAGCTACTATATTCTGTGGTATGAAGTAATCCAAAAGCTTCATTCTTCCTCACCTTCAGATATCAGGATTAAATCTCGGGTAATTGAGACAGCTATTAATATGCTGGTTTTCCCCAAGGTAATAAAACCAGTGCCAGTGCGAATCTTTCTTGGTAATTTAATGGTAATTTGATCACTATTTGGGCTAATGTTTAGGCATGTGAAGACTTCAATCACAGTATAAAGACTCATGTTCTGAACTATGCACATAGATAATGGCTGGTGGGATGTTAGAGCCTATGTAACTGTCATGTTGTGTCATAGAAAGCCTTGATTCAGGTGTGCAGACATCCCAAAATACCTGCTCTTAGAAAACAATTCTAAATTGTCATTGGTGGAAAAAGATGAACCCAACCAAGATACCATCAAGAAGGATATATTAATATTGAAGTAATATCGAATTAATACTTAGTAAGTCTAATTTATGTCTATGGACAGTGATAACAATGTTTCTTTGAAGTCTTTCTCCCTGAGCGTCCACTGAAAATGGGTTCTGTGCCCAGTCGGACATTCCAGATAAACAAAAGGAATAAATACATAAGTAAATAAAATAAGTAACTCTGGGTTATTATTTGATCTAAGGTGGGTTTCTTTTGCTTCTAATTTGGACTGTACTGGTCTTCAGGCAAGATATTGTATAATAGCGATCATGTTATCAAGATAGGGTGCACACAATGACACCTTCAATAAAGTAATACAATGTTATCAAGATAGGGTGCATACGATGACACCTTCAATCAAGTAATACATTTATCAACTGTTGTCAACACAATCCTTAAGACTTGATGTTATCTATTCTGCTTTAATCCTGTACTTGATGGCAGAAGTTTAACAGGTTAGGATAATCAAAGAAATTATGAGCTCAAGTTCCGCTGGACCAGATGAGATGAACTTCAGTGACTTTGTTCTGATACATTTTAGATATTTTTTTTCTGATGTTAAAAAGAAATAGATTATCCAATAAAGGGGCAATGTTGTCTGATAAGAGGCTATTCATTTTACTAATATTTTTGTTTTGCTGAAGAGTACAAAGAAATGTAATCTGAAGATTTGATGAAGGTACTGTGTTAACTAGCCTCATAAGGTTGTACATAACAAGGAAATGTGCATTTAAATGAAATAATCTCAAATTAATTCCAAGTGTTATAGTGATTAGCTGAGTAATGTCTGTAAAATATTTAGGATTGTAATGCATTTTATTCATTAAACCTTGCTTAAATTAACTAAAATTATCCAGTCATCTGAAACATAGAAAGGACTGTTAGAAAAATATCTAAACAGTACTGAGTTCCTGATCTGATGGCATTTCTTTACACTGGTTTAAAATGTTTGGAATGTGTATTTTTCGTACAAACAGAGGTAGCCATTATTCACCATGAGTTAATACTTCAGATGCTCCAATATATTCCTTTTAGTATTTTTAGAGATTATTACATCTGCTCTTGTTACTTCTGTTAGAGACCTGTATAAATGAACTTTCCCTCTAAGTTAAACCCTCTCAATTTCAATACAAGCAATGGCATTTCAGTATCCAAAGCAGGCCACAATGTATTTAGCCGTAATGAACACAATTCAATAATTTTATTCATGCCTAAACTGCTTAAATCATTTATATGTAAACAGGCACAAAAGAAAAGGAAATCCCAGGAGAATTCTATTACTGCACACTTTATTGTTTAAAACACAAGTGAAATAATAAACGCTATTGAAATCGTGCGTTTTCGTCTTCACAAAGACTTCTTCAGATCATACATGTGACTTGGTCAATAAGCAGCTTTATATACAATTAATTTAATTAATAACCAATTAATGAAACACCAATCATGTTCATCCATTTTTTTCAAAAAATGTTGCCTGGTTCATTAAAACCAATTACTAAATCCATTAACTTCCTTTGTATTCAATATTCAATAAATATTTAAAAACCTTTTGTTGTTTACTGTAAATTTCATTAATATACATCCTTAAAAAATAAATATTTATTATTAAAACATTTAAAAACCGATCCTATAATATTCTGTATGTGTAATGAGTTTTGTATTATTTCTTTTTTTTCAATAATCATTTTTATTGTTTTGCCAAACCATTATACATTTCACACACTATTTACATTATGTACAATATTGCTTCCAATGTTTTAGTTCCATTTTGAATTTCCCTATAATACATTAAGAATAAATATCATTTTAACCAAGTACAGGAAATTAAAATCACAAAAAATTAAACATAAAAGCATCTACAATAGACAATTATAAACCAACTCAAGCCAATAATTTGTATTATTTCTACATTTTCTATCTAATCCAAGAATGTGTTGGTACACATACAGAATGTCCTGACGGAAAGTGGATAGGAACCGCTACGCCAAAATAATATTAAAGATTTGTTCCCAAATTTTTATGCTGTTTATACTTTTCTTATTATTTCTAATTAACAATTTGTGCGCTAATATATGCTTAATCGCTAACAGCCTGAAATTTTGCCACGACACCTGTGCTGGGTTCAACCAATTTGTGGCTATATATAATTTCATTAGTAAACTAATATTCATAATTACAATCTTTTTTGTTTTGTCCAAATTCTTCGGTGGAATATGTAAAATCAGAAATTCCCAGCAGAGTCTTGCGTTTTGCTAACCCATTTTTGTAGTTGTAACTTTAAAGAATTCCATAATTTATAAATGCACTTGCAACTCCAGAACATGTGTAACAGGTCTGCTGTCTGATCTATACACTGTGGACATGTAGGTGACTTTTTTGAATCAAATTTATGAAGTGTAAGATGGGTATAATATGCATTGTTAAATATCATCAATTGAGTAAAGACCAGTTTTTGAAGTGATACGGATTTTAATGTTAAGTTAAACGCCTCTACTATTTTACTGTCGTCTAGGGATGGCAATTTCTCTCTCCAGTATTTGGATAACAGAATATGATTATTATATTTTCTCTCTTTTGCCATTTTATACGCTGAGGATATATATTTTCTATCTTGTTGCAATGCTTCCCACAGCTGACCTGAAATAACTAGTTCCTCTTTTTTTATTTCAAAACTGGTAAAATAATGTATGGCCAAATCTTTTAACTGCCTCATTATAATTAAATAAGAGATGGGAAGATTCATCTCTTTTAAGATATCATGTACCGCTACTCCTAGGAAGGGGTATAAATCCCTTTACAGTTAATTCCTTAATAAATGGATATTTCTTTAAGTCTATCAGTTGATTACCAATAGTTATATTAGGATTTCCATCAAACGGTTGAAACATCATCATATATTTTAAAAGGTTCAAGGAGGCAAACAGAGTTTGAGTCGCCACTGCCCATACCTTGATGTGTTCCATTAACTCATATTTACTCAATGTTTTTATATTCAAAAATGGTACAGCTTTAACATTAATTCTCTTTCCTTTTATATGTTTATAATTTAGCAGTACCCATTTGGGTATCCATTTTCTATTTTCGCTATCCAAGTAAGACACCCTTAAAATCCTATTGGCCTGAATCACTGTATAATACATCTCAAAATCTGGTAAATCCAACCCCCCCCTCGTTTTAGGAGCCATCAGTTTTTCATAGGATATTCTCGTTTTTCTGGGTTCCCACAAAAATTTCCCCAGTCCTATCTGAAATTGCTTGAAAAAGGATTTCAAGAGTTTTGTATTATTTCATATAAACCCTTTGGGAGAAAATTTTTTAAAAAGTGGTATACTGCCATCTACTGACTTTATCCAATATTACACTAGTCAGGATTTTGCTGCCTTTAATTTCAATAGTGGTTTAACAGAAATATATTCATTTAGCCCTGGATTTTTATTGGCTTCCAAATATATCTGCCACCACAATTCTCTATAACCCACTAATTCCTCCCATGGTCCACCCCTTGGGTCTCTTTTAATTTGATCTATTACAAAAAATCTGTATTTAAATTCTTCACATACCCGTGAATGCCTGTATAGTGCATTAGTTTCTTTTCTGCTTTTTATGTCGTATATATGCTCATATATCCTCTTTTTCAAGGATCTCTCAGTTTTTCCGACATAAAAAGATGTGCAATTTGTACATATTACTAAGTAAACTAGCCCTTGTGATTCACAATTAAAATAACCCTTACTTTTTATCCACATTTGTCTACTTTCCAAAAATACTTTGTCCTTATTTAGCACAAATTCACATTGCCTGCACCTACCGCATTTGTATGTGCCTACTTTCAATGTATCAGATCTCTCACCTTTCCTAAAATTGTTACCCATCTCTAATATACCCTTGATGTTCATAGGATTTCTGTATATAATTTTGGGTGTATTGTCTGGTAACCCTTTTAAGTCCGTTAGTGACTTAAATTTATCCCATTCTTTTTGAAACACCCCCCTAACCTTTATATTTAGCGCATTATATTCCAATACTAAGCCATGTTGGTAATTATCCTGTGTGCCCGTTGGGTGTCCCTCCATGTTCTGTGTTGTTTCCTTCACTCCCTTAATTGGTGCAAATCTTCCTGCCCTTCCTAGAGTTACTTCCTTTCTTAATTCATCTATGAAGTCTTTTGGGTAGCCCCTGTCCCGAAACATTATTTCCAGTTTGTCACACTCCTTAATAAAATCTTGATCTTGACTAGACATTCTTGATCCCCTCACCATCTGTCCTTTAACCAAGTTTTTCTTACAATGTCTTGGATGACTACTTTCATAGTGCAAAAATGAATTTACGTAGATGTCCTTCCTATATACTCTTGTCTCAAAGGAATCACTTTGTTTCATAATCTCCACATCCAAGTAGGAGATATTTTCATGTGAGATATTGTATGTAAATCTTAAAAAGGATGTGGTTTCTCCTATGTATTTAATGAACTCTTCTAATACCTCCACACTCCCTTTCCAAAAAATAATAATATCGTCCAAAAAACGCCTGTACATTTTACAATGTTTGTTATATTCTGTTTGGAAAATGTGTTTCTCTTCCCAATTTGCCAATACTATGTTGGCAAACGTGGGTGCGCAAGCCGCACCCATCGCTACCCCCTGGACTTGTTGAAAAAATTCACCATTGTGGCATATATAGTTGTTCCTTAAAATCAAGTCCATTAGGCTTGTGCACACAATTTTTTCACTATGTGTTAAAGTTTGATCCTTAAACACCTCCTCCTCAAACATTCTAGTCCCTTCATCATATGGAATGGACCCAAAAAGGTCCACTACATCAATGGTCACCAATTTTAAGTCTCTTTCAAACAATTCTGGACTGATATTTCTCAAAAGATCCCATGAGTCTCTAAGTATTGCTTGTTTGTTCAACCATATATGTTTGGTTTTAACATCCACGAATTTTGCCAGTGGGGTTGTTTTAGAACCCTGTGCTGACACTATGGGTCTGAGGGGGGGGTTTAATTTGTCCTTATGTATTTTCGGGATTCCAAAAATTATTGGAATCCTGGGTTTATCTTTTTTCAAAAACAGTAACATTTTATTTTCAATCAAGGCTTCTGCTTCCATATTCTCAAGGGCAATATCTATCTTCTTATAGGCCAAATTGATCTCATTTCTTGAGACCACCCTATATTTGGTTTGATCCATCAATATTTCATTCATCTTCCCATCATATTCTGTAACATCCATTACTACCACCCCCCCCTCCCTTGTCAGGCTTCATTACTCTAATATTTTTTCACATCTCAATTCTACTAGTTTTTCTTTTTCTTTTGGATCAAGATTGTCTTTAAATCCAAACCTTCTGTCAACTTTACCAATAGCATCTTCCATGACCTTTTCAAAGTTTTTTAGTTGTGCCTGTATGGGTGGGTTAAAGGTGGATTTATTTTTCAAAATATACTGGTCTTTATTTATTTGTATATTGTGGTTTAACCCTATTCCTTCCTTATTATAAAGTAATTCCAAATTCATTTTCCTAAGGAAGATTTTCATATCCATTAAAGTTTGTACCTTATTCCCTTTTACTCTTGGAATAAATTTAAAACCTTTTTCCATCAGTGAAAAATGTTCCTTACTTAATTCCTTGTTACTGTAATTATAAATAGTAAAACCATTGAATGTCCATACATTCCCTTCTTGTTTGATGTCTTGATTTACATTGACATTATCAGGTTCGGATCTTAATACTGTCTGCGTCTCCCTCTTCCTCTTAACCCCCCCCCCCTCATTTGAAAATTTTGTTTCCTTCTCTCATCCATCTCTCCCTCTGTGTGGTCCCTCATTAGTGGGGGGAATTCAGTGTCATAGTCAAGATTATTCATCTCATATCTACTGTTTCTCTTCTTTGTCCCTTCGTTTTCTACCCACTCTCTATTATACCTTTCAGTGTGTTTCCCCTGGTTAAGGTTGTACATAACAAGGAAATGTGCATTTAAATGAAATAATCTCAAATTAATTCCAAGTGTTATAGTGATTAGCTGAGTAATGTCTGTAAAATATTTAGGATTGTAATGCATTTTATTAATTAAACCTTGCTTAAATTAACTAAAATTATCCAGTCATCTGAAACATAGAAAGGACTGTTAGAAAAATATCTAAACAGTACTGAGTTCCTGATCTGATGGCATTTCTTTACACTGGTTTAAAATGTTTGGAATGTGTATTTTTCGTACAAACAGAGGTAGCCATTATTCACCATGAGTTAATACTTCAGATGCTCCAATATATTCCTTTTAGTATTTTTAGAGATTATTACATCTGCTCTTGTTACTTCTGTTAGAGACCTGTATAAATGAACTTTCCCTCTAAGTTAAACCCTCTCAATTTCAATACAAGCAATGGCATTTCAGTATCCAAAGCAGGCCACAATGTATTTAGCCGTAATGAACACAATTCAATAATTTTATTCATGCCTAAACTGCTTAAATCATTTATATGTAAACAGGCCACTGAATGCATACACTATTTTGGCTTTCCTAACTAATGGTGCTGCAATACATAAACCAGCTGACACTTTGCTCTTTAATAACTATGTCCCTATTTCACCCACTTTCTTCCTTCTGCAGACTGCTTGAAGTATCTGTGTGATTATATTATCTAATAGTTATACCAGTCTCACATTCTAAATCTCAGAGACAGAGTTACAATATAACATAGTTGCCAGCTGTCATTTCTGAAAGTACTTACAGTTCTAGGTTGTTATAAAGTAGCATTCTCAAAGTTTAGAAACTACCTTTCCTGTCACTTCCAGCTACAGAAGTAGCAGGAATTTATTCTTTTGCAGTCCCTGGTACAGTGTTGTGAAGCTGTACGAACATAAATTGTTCAAAATGCACAGCTCATTAAAGCAGGTTTGTTCATGGAAGGCTAAAATGCAGGTGATTGCTCCTTTTCCCTAGTGCATAGTGACTTCAGAGCCGGTTATGTTAAATTAGAAGGTAGAGGCACTGGAGACACTACTCCTCAAGAAAATCAAATCTATTCACTGTATGAAGGCAGTCTTTTCAATTCTGTATCTGAACTTTTTGTTTCTTATGAGGTAGCCAACATCCTTACCAGCTTCAAGAAAAAATCTATATATATAGTTCCTCCTTTTTTAATTTTTTTATTTTTTTATTTATTTATTTGTTTATTTTTTTTAGGGAATTGCATTGTATCAGATGACAATAATAATCTAGCTGCCAGCAGTGATGGAGAAGCCCTGGAATACCAAGCCATTTATAGAAAAAAAACATAATTCTAATAACTTTCCAAAGAACGTAAGGAACAGAAATATGGTCCAGTGCCTGAACATTTGGAAGAATAATATTACAGAAACTACAGATTGAGGAAAAGGCAGATACAACTGACCAACAACCAAGAACATGAGTTTACTTATTGTACAGAAACAGGAAACCAAGTAATCCAAAATCGAATAGGTAACCACAGACTTTACATAATTCTGGACAGACAGACATGGAAACACTTTTTACAATTTAACATTCACCAGAAGAGAAAGGTTTGACATAGTGTCAGTAATAGAATCTAAGGCTGCCTCATATGCTTATTGGCAGAGGTCCCAGTTCTCAGCATATTAGGGATTTTCGCTCTGAAAGAAGTGTCCCTGTGTTAGGTAAGGAACTGAACACGATAAGGTATGGTTTGTTGTCTGAAAGGAACACACTTCTGTGCATAATAAGGCATGTGGTAATTATGCTGAGTGCCTTTAGCACCTGAAATGTGCTCTTATCAGACATTAAACATCTTTGAGGACCTTATCGGTAGCTCCCTTTTCTAATTCAGGGACTCATAACTTTGAACCCCAAAATTACAAAAAAAAGATTAAAAATACATAACAATGCTTAAATTTAACCACTGCTCTTATGCTTTAAAGTGGTTTTGCAGGTGTGAGGCACCCCCCCCCCCGTATCCTCAGTGTGGATGGCAAGCCTCCTACTCCCCCTTATATATACATCTATTGTGAGGTCAGTATGCATCAGAGTAAAGGGATTATTCTGAGAAAAGGCAGTCTCAATCTCAACATAATTCATCTCAGAAAGCTAATCGTTATCCCTGTGCTGATTATAAATGCTTACCAAACAAAACAATATAAATAAATAGCAACTGCAAACAACAGAAGGTGTCAGTATAAAAAAGAGCTGAAACAAGCCCCTGAGATATTGATTAAACTGCTTTTGTCAGTGCAAGTTGCTCATATACACACAGACAAACACACACACACACACACACACACACACACACACACACACACACACACACACACACACACACACACACACACATGTACACACACACATACAGTACACACACACACACACGCACACGCACACACACACACACACACACACACACACACACACACACACACACACACACACACACACACACACACACACACACGCGTGTGCACACATGTGCACACGCACACATGCACATTAACTCACTGGAGTGTGACCACCAACAATTGCTTGGAATCACAGCACATAAAATGAGAGTACAATAATTCCAGTTCATCCTCTATGTGATATGGTTCTGTCACAATTATTAAAGATTAATTTCATAAGGCTTTGTTTAAAATGTAATTTCTTATAAAACTAGGTTTCACATCAAGTTATAATACCTTATTCAATGTTTATATACTCAGTATGCATATCATCACTCTGAAATTAAATGAGATGATTCACAGATGCATAATCCAGTCCAGATGATTCACAGATGTATAAAACAATCCAAGATATATTCCTCTTACTCTGACTAAAGGATACATTTTCCTTCTCCTGAGCAATATATTCATATGACTCATAGGAGTTTTAAGGTTATTTTAATCTAATAACCATATGCCCACCATCAGACTTTGTTTCCTTTCTCAAAGAGGGAGAGGCCAGTTAGTCTAGGAGTAAATTTAAGGGTACCCATTTGGTCATCAAGGTTATGCTTCAGGAACAATATTAGATCACGTAGCTTAACCTGCAGTGAATGTTTATTCCAAGGCAGAGGAGGCAGAGGATGAAGAATCTACTATTCCATCACATGCTGCTTATCTGTTGATGAAGGCTCAGGTCTCTTGTTTTTTGTGTTGGCTGGTTAGACTCGCTGAGATATAACAGGTCAAGGCCCACTGGGTCTCTACTTGTGCAGTAAGCGAGGCACAGATGACCATTCAGAAGTCTGTAAGCCAGAGTACAGAGACAGGATTTCCAGTCTTTCCTGATAACCAGTGGTATAGCAAGGGTGGGGCGAATTGGGCTTTTGTCCCAGATGCAAGGTGTTGGAGAGTGCAGTCCTGAAGTGCCATTCCTGCTGAAAGACAGTACTGAAAATAACTTTCAAACAGTTTTTTCTGCTCTTCAAATGAACAGCTGTGGCAGGGAGAGTGTGTGTGCATGGGAGTAGATGTGTGTGCATGGGAGTGGACACGTGTGCATGGGAGTGGATGTGTGTGCATGGGAGTGGACGTGTGTGCATGGGAGTGGACGTGTGTGCATGGGAGTGGACATCTGCTTCAGAATGCCAAAAGCAGTCTATCGGAAATGGGAGTGGACGTGTGTGCATGGGAGTGGATGTGTCTGCATGGGAGTGGACGTGTGTGCATGGGAGTGGATGTGTGTGCATGGGAGTGGATGTCTGCTTCAGAATGCCAAAGCAGTCTGTCGGAGCAGCACTTTTTTTTGGTTTTCTATTTGAGCCAGGTGTGGGTGCTAGTTCAGGGACTTCCTAGGTCACCATTTGAGCCAGCTATGCCTCTATTGATAGCTAATAATCTTTTTTGTTAGGAAAGTGTTGGTTTTCAATTTTGCTGATATGTCAGGTGATGTACATACATAAGGGAGCGTTATTATATCATTATATAATGGGTCTAATCACTGCTGAGTAAAGGGAACAATAATATCTTTGGATCTAGATGTAACATCTTTGGCTATTAGATGTGCTAAATTGAAGGATTTCCCGATGACAGTTGTCATGTGAGGATCAAAGGAAAGGTAATTGTTGACCCAAGTGCTCAGCTACCTGATCACTTTTCATTGAGAAATGGTGTGTTATCTGTACTGTATGATGTGAGTACATTTCTGTTTTCCAAAAGAGATGACACTATACCTTTTAGTGTTCGTTTTAAGCTCATTATCTGCGCAGCAGGTATTAACTAACAGAACATCTTTCGATACCATGCAGATATCTGAGGGGGGTATCAAGAAACCTGAGTTTGCAATCATCTGCAAACTTGTACTGGTTATTATTTTAGAGATCAGAGAAGTAGATATGTCACACAGGAGAGGCCCCTGTATAGATCCCTGAGGACTCCACTGGTCACCTTGGCATGATTTAAGGAGGCAACTTACCACACAAACTATGTGTGATCTGCCTTTCAGACAGCTGGCTATATATCTCATCACATAAGGATTTATGTTTAAGAATGAAAATTTCCCTTGAATTTCATCATTAAGTACGGTGTTAAATGTGTTGGCCCAATTGAAATACACTGTATGAACAGTATGACCACTCTCTACAGCTAGCAGAGCCCTGCTTAAAAAATGAATAAGGTTCACCAGACATGTTCTTCCCTTGACAAAGCCAAATTGTTGGAGTCAAGCCCACTGAGGTTCTCGATATCTTTAATAATGAGATCAGGTGTACTCCAGTGAGGTTCTTGATATCTTTAATAATGATATCAGGTGTACAGGTATACTCCAAAGCATAGCGGATCAGACTTATAAATCTATCGGCCTGTAATTTTGAGGTACCTCTGTACAGCTACCCTAATGGAGGTTCATCACCACAAGAGTGCACCAGGATTTGGGAACAAAGCTTATGGCTAAGCTTAGATTAAACACTTTAAGGAGAAGATAAGCAAGATACTGTTTGATAATATTGAATAAGCACTCAGGTATGTTGTCAGGATCCATGGAGGAAATGATTTTGGTTTAAGATAACACCTTTTTGGTTTATGATAACACCTTAACCATATGGTCTTCACTGATGGATGGGGGTATAAAGACTTCTGGGATGAATGATGCTTCAACAGGGCATTCAGAAGTGAAGATAGCAGAGGATGTATTTGATTGTATACTTGTAATGTCCTTGGGGTCAGAGTGGAGGGTCCCATTAAGGAAACGATCAGAGCAATGTTGGATGCTATACCATAGTTTTTTAACATTGATAAAGAAGGTTTTAAGCCATACTTCACTTCTGAAGCTGATCTCTAGTTGTGGTTTGCTTTACTGGTCCATACAGCGGTTTCCAATTTTTGGTG
This sequence comes from Protopterus annectens, assembly GCF_019279795.1. NCBI lineage: Eukaryota > Metazoa > Chordata > Ceratodontiformes > Protopteridae > Protopterus > Protopterus annectens. The sequence continues at coordinate 1,354,881,149 of NC_056746.1, read as the reverse complement.
ACTTTTTTTATACTATGATCATTATGCAGACTTATAGCCTTACTGCACAGTTTAAGGAGATGTTTTTGTTGTATAAAGTTTGTTTATGTTAGGTGACCACTGAGGGAGGGGTGTTTTAAATTTCCAGTTGTACTGGCTCTATCTGAGACTGCCTGATCTATTCATTTGTCCATATGAGCATAAAACTCCTTAGTGAAGTTGGTGTCTATGCGGACGTCAGTGCTAGTAAAGTCATAGGTAATTTTGGAGATGTCATAATATACTTGTATAAGGTTTTCCCTTTTGAAATCCTTACATATGGTGACATTGGCTAAAGGGGGTATAATGGTTCTGAGAGTAACTGCCATTAGTTTGTGGTTTGACTTAAATGGAGAAGGAGAGACTAGTAAAGAGGAACAAATAGAGGCACTACTAGTGAAGACTAGATCCAGAATATTTAGGTGTCAAGTGGGTTTACCAACTAGTTAGTCCAGGGAACCGGGGAATTCTTATTTAACAAATTCAAAATCTTTGGACGCACACTATGTTAGAGGTTTATGTGCTCCAGTCTGTCTGAGTAATTAAAGTCACCTCGAATTATGGCGCTATTGATGATTGTCTTATCCCAAGGCTGATACATACTTGGCCCTCCTAGAATGAAACTAGCTTATAAGCTAACTGTTAAAGCCAATTATCTTCTCTTTATACCCAGGCATCATACTTGGTGAAGGAAGATTCCACTCAAGTACAGACTCTTACCTGCATTGTTGACAAGTCCAGAGAGTTCTGTTGTGTCTTTCTGCATATCACTCCAGATTTTGTGTCACAGGTCATTCATTCCCACAGGGATCATCACCAT